>NC_135885.1:85213388-85418624 GCF_964194155.1 Cetorhinus maximus | reverse complement strand
TCCATCATAAGGTCAGAAGTGGGGATATTTGCTGATGATTGCACAATGTTCAGTACCATTCGCAAGTCCTCAGATACAGAAGCAGTCCATGTCCAAATGCAGCAAGACCTGGAGTACATGTAGGCTTGGGCTGACAAGTGGCAAGTAACATTTGCCCCACACAAGTGCCAAGCAATGACCATTTCCAACAAGAGAAAATCTAACCATCGCCCCTTGACATTCAACGGCATTACCATCGCTGAACCCCCCACTATCAACATCCAAGGGGTCACTATTGACCAGAAACTGAACTGGACTAGCCATAAACATACTGTGGCTACAAGAGCAGGTCAGATGCTTGGAATCCTGCAGCAAGTAACTCACCTCCTGACTCCCCAAAGTTTGTCCACAATCTACAAGGCACAAGTCAGGAGTGTGATGGAATATTCTCCACTTGCCTGGACATGTGCAGCTCCAACACTCCAGAAGCTTGACACCTTCCAGGACAAAGCAGGCCACTTGATCAGTACCCCATCCACAAACATTCACTCCCTCCACCACCAACGCAAAGAAACAGCAGTGTGTACCATCTACAAGATGCACTGTAGAAATCACCAAGGCTCCATAGACAGCACCTACCAAACTAACAACCACTACCATCTAGAAGGACAAGGGCAGCAGACAGATAGAAACACCACCACTTGGATATTTCCCTCCAAGTCACTCACCATCCTGACTTGGAAATATATCGTTGTTCCTTCACTGTTGCTGGGTCAAAATCCTGGAACTCCCTTCCTAACAGCACTGTGGGTGTACCTATACCACATGGATTGCAGCGGTTCAAGAAGACAGCTCACCACTACCTTCTCAAGGGCAACTAGGGATGGACAATAAATGTTGGCCCAGCTAGCAAAGCCCACATCCCTTGAATGAATTTTAAAAAAATTCCAAGTGAAATCGCTGCAATCTCATATATAGTCAGTTAAACATCATGATGTATTCTTCTATGGAAGGATCATCCATTTTAAAAAATTTATCAAAGTCTGACCAAGCCTCATAGGCATTGACGAAGTCATCAATCATATAAATTTTATCCATGAATCTCAAGAGATTGTCCAAACCTTCTTCATTATCCAGTTCCTGAGCGTCTAGTTCCGAGAACACTGTGCAACTGATCTTGCTCCTGCCAGGAAGTTTAAGTACGAGAGCCAACCCTTGCTTTCTTTTCGGTAGAGACATAACCCGTGTCCATGCATCGACTATTTTCCCATTGATCACAGTGTTCCATTTCACAAAAGAGTGGTGGAAAATCAAATCCTGCCACCCTATGGTTTCAGGCATCTTTCATCAAAGAATCTCCAATTACAGTATTCTCTCTCAAAAAAAACTCCAATTCTAACCTTCTGTCTGGAAGTAAATCTTAGTCTCCAATCTTCACTTTCAGATAACCATCCTCTGCTAGCAAATCTTGGTGGAATTCCCAAGCTTGGCTGTGAAGAAGACACTGAGACTCGGACATTTTGATGGAGACAGTTTATTGCTCCCCACAGATCTTACTTCTCTGCCCTAACACGCACTGGCTGCCTCTTCTTTATTCTCTTTTTTGTTATATCAGATTAACAAATAACGGGGACAAATTAACAAATTAGCAAACGATCAAATGAACAAAGTAAAGGGACAGCCCCTTAAAGGGGTACTGCAACAAAAGACAAAACCACAAAGGAAGCTTACAAAGGTTAGACCAAAACATGATTGTGGGGGTCAATAATGCACACCAGTCCCCACAGTGCTCACCGGTCATTTAAGACCTCTAATGTACCAGAGGACACTGTGTGCTCCCTCTCCAGGGACACCCAGCCACAAACATAGCCATGGAAGAGGGGCAGACATTCAGACTAGATGATACGCCTTTGTCGCCCGTTGCCTGGGCCTCCTCCCTCCCTGCCTCCCTCCGCACCAGGTGCTCAAACATTAGAAGCATAGGACGGAAATGCAACCAAAAATTAAGAAGTAAATTTTTAAGGTAACTAAAAAGGGATTGCTTCTTCTTTATATACACATCTAAGTATAATTAATCAATACCCAATACCTATTCACCTTATTACTTTAAACTACTGGGTATTAAACAGTAGAACTGTTTAGATAACCTGTTAGATATTAACATAGCATGTGGGACAGGTGGACGCCAGTGTGATCCATGGCAACTAGGCCTGCACTAAGTGTCTGCAGCTCGAGGAACTTTGGCTCAGAGTCATTAAACTGCAGGCCGAGCTTCAGACACTGCGATGCATCAGGGAAGGGAAAGTTACCTGGACACTTTCTTCCAGAAGGCACTCAAACCCTTTAGGCTAGATACTTCAGATTTGGTCCATGGTCAGGGACAGGAGGATGTGACTGCGAGTGACGCAGGTATGGGGGCCCAAAAGGTAGAAGTGGTGGAGCCCCAGCCCTTGCAATTGTTCAGGAGATTCAAGGTCCCTGCAGCTTGTATGGGCGAAAGTGGCAGCTGCAGGGAGGAGGAGTGAACGACCCCATAGCACCAATGTGCAGGGAGCCATTCAAGTGGGGGGAGTAAATACAAATGTAGTGGTAGTCAGGGATAGTATAGTCAGGGGGTTAAACAGTTCTGTGAGAGCTAGTGTTCAGATGGCTGTGTTGTTTTCCCAGTTCCTGGTTTGGGACATCTGCTCAGAGCTGGAGAGAGCCGGAGAGTCAATAAGATTAGAGAGTTGAACGTATGGCTCAAAGATTGGTTTCAGAGAATTAAGTTTCAATTCATGGGGCACTGGCACCAGCAGTGGGGAAAGTGGGAGCTGTAACATTGGGATGGTAATTGCCTGAACCATGCTGGTGAGTCACATAACTAGGGTGGTAGTGAGGGCTTTAAACAAAATAGTGGGATCATGTGAAGGGAGATGTAGTAAATTAAAGAGAAAGGACAAGGCAATGGAGCAGGGTAGCAACATGGGTAATGATAACCAGAGTGTGGAAGGAAGGGACAGAGTGTACAAACTTAAGAGTGCACCAGCAGATAAGGCCAGAGTTTGCAAGAATGATAAAAAGACAGAATTAAAGGCTCTATATCTAAATGCTCACAGCATTCGTAACAAAACAGATGAATTGATAGCACAAATAGAAATAAATATGTATGACCTGATAGCCATTTCAGAGACATGGTTGCAAGGTGACCAACGCTAGGACCTAAATATTCAAGGATATTTGACATTTTAGAAGGACAGGAAGCTAGGAAGTTAGGTGGTGGGGTAGCTCTGTTAATTAATGATGACCTTTTTACATGGGGCAGAATTTTCTGTGCTCGCTGGCATTGGGCATGATCGGAGGCATGAGTGGAAAATATAGTGCAATTGATTTTACGATGGCGGGAAACCAGTTCGTGATTGTCCGCTCAGCCTGCCAACGGCAGACTGCATTTCCCACCATTGGACACGGGAGCCTCATTGTAATACATCAGCATATCATTATAAGGCCAGCTGCCGGAATCACCACCCTCCCGACTCCCTGATCACCCGTCCACATTGGTGGGAAAGCACACTGACTTGTTTCACAACAGCACATAAAAGGCCTGCACTTTGAGGGGAACTCGGTGGTGAGTACACAATAACGTTGTGCAGCGCTTTCCAGGATCACCTGTTCGGCTTCAAACCTCAGGGGGGTTGGGGTTAAGGGCAGCTCGGCCGTTGAGGCGACTGGTAGCAGGGGTGGGGGGGTTAAGGGCAGCTCGGCCGTTGAAGCAGCTAGTGGCGGGGAGGAGCAAGGGCAGCCCTGCTGTTGAATATAGCGCACAAGCAGTCGGGGTGGGGGGTAGGATGGGCGAGGGAAGTGGCCACGTATTAGGGAAACCTGTATAAAATGACCATTCCTCAGCAATTCAGACAGTTCAAGCGCAGCCACATTGATATGATTGGGGTCGAGCTTCTAGCTTATCTGCCCACTCAAGCAACACAGAGGCATCAAAGTGCCACCAAGTGCTCCAGAGCTCCCCCCACCCCATCCCCGACACAGTCTGCTAATTCATGAGCATTTTAGTGGACTGCAGAGCAGTTGGACTGCAAACGTTGTACAATCTCCTCGCTAAAGTTGGCCATGTAGCAGTCACTGGAGGTGCTCACAGCCCCTTGCAATGTCAGCATCCCAGTTTGGACCAGTCTCCCCCATGGTTCAAGCTAGCAGGGCAGACATGCAGCGCACTAAACTCTGGCCATCTGAGAGGTGGCCAGCACTCTCCGGGAAGCGTTAAGGGGCCGTCACACCAACCAGGACAGGTTCTTTGTACACCCATGCTAACCACGTGTCTCTCTCTTTCATCCTGCAGGAGGATTCATCAGGATCATGGAGCCTGGTGAACTAGCTGTATTGCCTGATAGCCCACAGAGCATGAAGTCAATGGAGCAGAAGAGCAACTAAGGCTCCTGGCTGCGCAGAGGCAGGGGCAGTAACCTCAGGAAGAAGGGACAGTTGAGGCTCCCACGCACAGCGCGCAAGAGCCACAGCGAGCCATCGCAGGCTGGTGCCTAGTGACACCCAGGATCTAGAGATGCGACCTTTCATTCCTGCAGACGACCGAGAACCGGCGTCGCCGAAGACTGTACATGTCTACGGAACTGGTTGGTTACATCTGCTGCTGCAGGGTTTGGTGCCACGGGGATAGGGAGGGCATCCACTGTCAGTAGCCGTGAAAGTGACCGCGGCGCTCAATTTCTATGCCAGTGGCTCCTTTCAGGGCTCCACAGGTGACCTCTGTGGGATATCACAAACCTTCATCCACAAATGCATCCATGAGGTGACGGACGCCATCTTCATGAAGGCACACAACTTTGTGCATTTCGCCCGGGACCAGTTCAGCCAGGGTGTAAGAGCCATTGGATTTTCCCAGATCTTGGGTTTCCCACAGGTGCAGGTTGCGATTGACTGCACTCATGTGTTGCTCAGTCTCCGTCGCAACACACGTGGACTACATCAACCGCAAGGGGTTCCATTCGCTGAATATGCAGCTGGTGTGTGACCACCAGAAACACATCCTGCAGGTCTGCGCACAGTTTCTAGGGACTGTGCACGATGCCTACATCCTGAGTTAGTTACAGATCCCTGGAATCTTCCAGGGCCCACAGAGGCTGCAGGGATGACTCCTCGGGGACAAGGGCTACCCACAGAGGCTGTGGCTGATGATACCCGTGCAACAGCCTCAGACTGCAGCACAGCGACGCTATAATGAGGCTCATGCAGCAGCTCAGAACTTGGTGAAGTATGAGGTTCCGGTGCCTGGGCCGGCCTGGTCGAGCCCTGAAATACAGTCCTCAGAGGGCGTCACGCATCGCCGTCATCTGCTGCATCCTTTACAACCTGGCGGTCCAACGGGGAGACGAGCTGGCTGAGGAGGAGCTGGAGGTCTCTCCTGATGGGGAGGATGCTGACGGGGATGAGGGTGAGGAGGTCCTCTGAGATGATGATGATGGGAATGAGGATCTCGCACTGGCTCAATGAGACAGGCGCACTTGGGAGACACCCATAGCTGCTAGATTTGTGGAGGATGATGATGACATGCAGTGACGACACTCCATAAATCTTCACATAGCCTCTGAGAATGACTGACTCCTGTCTGATCGAGGGCAGCTCGCTTGTGCTCTGTGATCAGGGTCATACCGTAGAGACAGAGCTATGAAACTTTAGAAGCATCTCATCCTTTGTCCGCCTTCAGTACCTGTCCCCTTCAGGAGCACAGCATCAGTGGTCACAGGTGCTAAAGAGATGGGGGCTAACCCCACCTTAAAGATGCTGAGAGCACATCTAGAGAATGAGAGAATTCTGTGGTGCCTGCCCACTACATTCTGGCAGCAATGACAAGCTCCGTCGAGGTGCAGGCATCAGTAATGTTTCCAGGGAGTATGAAGTCGGAACATCATTTGGTCTGAAGGCTGCACAGAGCACAGGGAAGAGGCCCTGGACTGAGACAACTGCCTTTATTTTGTGCAGAAAGGTATCACATCTGAGTGACAAGAACACTGCTCATCAGAACAAGGAGCCATAGGCAGGGGGACATTGTTGGGAGGTTATTGACAGTAGTGAACAATATGTATAAGTGATTAACACCCGTGCCCAGGCGGTGCAGCTATTGACCTTGTTAATCAAATTTTGGAGAGAGAGAGAGAAAGAACGAGAATTACTGCTGCAGGACAGGGAGGCCAGGGGGCAAAGGCTGTTGGTTTAACATCCTAGGTGGGTGTCTGGACTTATGTTTGGTGGGGACTGAAGAAAATTGCGTGTTTTGTAGGGGGAGGGGAGAAGACCACTGCAGAGGCTTGGGGGAGAAAGGGTGTGTGTGTGTGTGTGTGGTCTAAAACCTTGCCACCACCACCACCACCACCCCCACCCCCCCACACCACCCCACCCCATCTCGCTTCAGCCAAGCGTGAGTCCAGGTAGCTGGTGCTGCCTGGTGAGAGGGAACAGGGCTGACTCCTGTGTGCCAGGCAGCACTGGCTGCCTGGTGAAGACATCGCCCTCCCCCTACGGGCAGAACATCAAGGCCCCCACCCACGCTCCAATCCACTGAGCGACACCCACCCACACCTTACCCTCTCCCTCCTGTGTCTCCCTGTCCTTTAACCCTCTCCCTCCTCTCTTCTCTGTTTGTTGTTATCCCAGAAGGAGGAGGTTATACCACTTTTTTCCCCCACCCGCCCTGGGGTGGGATACCTATATTTCTCGGGTGTGGCTCAGCCCCGATGGCTGCCACACAGTCACCTGTAGCCGGGCTTTCACGGGCAAATGTGGAGGTGGTGCTGACACCGGTGGCAAGGCCTCCCAAGAAAACCTATGTGGGAGCAGCTGCTTCTGCAGCCCCTGCTGCTCCCACAGCCCCATCACCTTTTCCGCCTCCTTACTAAGGCCCTGGGGGTTAAGAGGTACACCCACCCCAAAATGACAATTGAGGCCTGTGTGAAGGCCATGGCTGGGGTTGTCGGCCCCTCGGCCATCGTTGCAGCCTTGAAAATGTATGGCAAAGCCATAATTTTCTTGAGGTCCGAGTGGGTGGTGCACCTGGCCCTAGAAATGGGGCTCACTATGGGTGGGACCTTTCTGGCGGTTGACCCCCTTGAGGCCACCGCCCAGAGGCTTATTATTTCCAACGTCCCACCCTTTGTCCGCAGTGAGCTCCTCCTCCCCCACCTCCATCAACTGGGGGAGGTCAGGTCGGGGGTTGTGCCGATCCCGCTCATCCTCAAGGACACAGCCCTTCGACACGTGTACTCCTAGAGAGAGTGCAGAGGAGATCTGCCAGGATGTTGCCTGGGCTGGAGAGTTTTAGTTATGAGGGGAGATTGGATAGACTAGGGTTATTTTCCCTGGAGCAGAGGAGATTGAGGGGGGACATGATTGAGGTGTATAAAATTATGAGGGGCATAGATAGGGTGGACAGGAAGGATCTTTTTCCCTTGGTGGAAGGATCAATAATCAGGGGGCATTGCTTTAAGGTAAGGGGCAGGAGGTTTAGAGCTGGTGTGAGGAAGAATTTTTTCACCCAGAGGGTGGTGGGAATCTGGAACTCACTGCCTGAAAGGGTGGTAAAGGCAGAAACCCTCATAACATTTAAGAAGTATTTGGACATGCACTTGTGATGCCATGGCATACAAGGCCTAGTGCTGGAAAATGGGATTCGAATAGTTAGGTACTTGTTTTACCGGTGCAGACTTGATGGGCCGAAGGGCCTTTTTCTGTTCTGTAGACCTCTGTGACTCCCGCCGGCGCCAGGTTTTTGTGCGCCTGGCCCGGGAGGAGTGTGTGGAGGGGGCCTTTAACCTGGAATTCGAGGGGGCCGCCTACCGGGTTTTCTGGGTCGCGGATGGTGTGCTCTGCCATGCCTGCAAGGAGGTGGGGCATGTTTGTAAGAACTGCCCTGCCTCCAAGGCCGCCAACAACATCCGGGCGGCCGTGACTGACACCACCGCTCCTCCCCCCGCCACCACTCCATCTTTTTCCCCGCAAGGGAATGTGCCGCCGGCAGCCACCGCCATCTTGGCTGCCGGTGGGGCAGGGGGAGAGTGCCCATGCCATAAGAAGGCGCGGAGGAAGACCCACCACCTGGGGGTGGCCCTCCAGACGCCCCAGACCCCTGAAAACCCCCAAAACCATCCTGAAAACCAGACCCCTGAAAATGCCGGCTCGGGGGAACAAAAATCATCCGGCCCCGTTTCTGCTTGAGCTGCCGCGTCCGTGTGCGCCTCAGCGCCATGTGCTGGGCCCGGCGTTGTCCCCGCGCGAGTTCCCGGGTCTGGCAGCGGTGGGGTGTGCGACCCTGAGCCAGTTGTCCTATTAAAAAGGGTGGATTTGCCCAAATCCCAGAGGGCAGAGCATCGGGAGGGCTGGGCGAGGATGTGGGGGCCTCCCAGATGGAGGTCTCCCCAGCCCCCAGCTTACCCCGGAAGAGACGCCACCCCTCGGAGGTGGAGGACATTCTGACTGGTGAGGTTGGATGTGTTCCCTCTGCCAGTGAAGAGGTGGTGGCATCTCCTCCCCCCCACCCGTAAACCCTCGCTGTGCCCTCTGGGGTGAGCCCAAGCCCCTGTTTGCTTGCTGCAGTCCCCTGAGCAGGGCCCATTGGGGGCCATGAGGGTACCGCCCTTGTGGTGGTGCCCCACCCCGACCCACCTTGTACTCCCGAAATGTCATCTGGCCCACCAGGGGACTACAGCAGTCCCTTCTTAGCCCCGATAACAGGGTCATTGGATGGCGCGGTTGGCACGGAGGGCCTCCCCGCTCCGTCTCAGCCTTTGGCACCGGGCACTACTGTTCTGGGGCCGGAACTCTTTCTGGATTTGTCTGGCGCCCGGTGCCTGAGGCGGAGCGGGTCTCTGAGTCGCTGCCGCCCTCTGACCCAGAAACCGAAAAGGAGACCAGAGAGGACCCTTCTGGCCTTGATCCTGGAGGTTGGATCGAAGCAGAGGCAGAACCAGCTGGCGGCTCCGAATCAGCCCCCACACTCAATGCAGGGGAGGGATCGGAAGCTGGAGGCGACGATAGCGAGCACCACCGATGACCTAGAGCCGTTGGAGCCAGGTGAGGTGATGGGAGCTTCGGTGCCCCCTGTCGACTCCCCCCTCATCCCTATTGGGGAACTCCAGGATTTTCTGGCAAGCAATCGTGGTCACTGAGACAGGGTCCAGTTGGCCATGGACCAGCGGCATTCGTATCCGCTGGTGTTCTGGTCCACCCAAGAGGCCCTAAAGGCCCCCGAGTTGAACAGGAATGCCCGGCGGAGGGTCCATACGTTTCTCGCTGGGCTCCTGAAGGAGAGGAAGGCTTAAAAAGTCCTCTCCTTGTAGTTAGTCTGGGTGATGGTGGCACATATTTCTGACAATGGAGACTACCATAGCCAGCTTCAATATCCACGGCAGCAGGGACGCACAGCGCAGGTTCCAGAACTTCTCTGTCCTCCGGGACGGGAAGTATGCAGTGTGTTTCCTGCAGGAAACCTATACCGTTCTGGAAGACAAAGCTACATGGCTCTTGGAGTGGCGAGGGAGGGTCTACATGAGTCACTGAGCCTCTAATTCTGGTGGGGTGGCTATCTGGTTGGCCCCACATTTTCAGCTGGAGATCTTGGGGGTCAAGGAGCCAGCGCCAGGCCGGTTGCTGCACCTTATTGTATCCCTAGGGGGCGCGGTGCTTCACTTTGTGAATGTGTACGCTCCTCTGGGCGCGCAGCAGCAAGCGAGCTTCCTTGAGGAAGCGTTGACTCATCTTGGCTCCATCAACGCAGGCGAGTGCATCGTCCTCGGGGGGTATTTGAATTGTATACTCGAGGTCCAGGACCATCACGGTACCCAGCACAGCTCACTAGGTGTGAGTAAGTTGAGGGACCTGGTCGGGTCCTTCGACTTGGTGGACGTCTGGGGACATCTCCATCCTGACTCCAGCGTTTTCACTTTCATGTCACCTGGAGTCGGAGCGTCCAGACTCGACCACGTTTACGTTTTGAGGGCATACATGTCCTGCGTTCTGCCGGCTTCTGTGCTGTGGATGCCGTGCATGGACCAACGTCTGGTGTGGGTGGAACTCTCTCCATTCTGCACTCGGACGGGGTCCGTGTACTGGCACTTTAACAACCCGCTGCTGGAGGGCGAGCGGTTCCTGGACATCCGGCTCGCGGCCAATGCCATTCAAGACCTAAGGACGGTCGTGCTCGGCCCCGACGTTATATTGGGCCTTGAGGTGGCGCAGGTGCATGGTGGTCTTCCGTCTCAGCATACCCCTGTTCGGACAGAATTCCGCATTGGCCCCAAGCCCCAAACCCTCCCTCAGGAGCCGATGCCCTGCAACCTGAGTCGCCTTGTGGAAATGCCCACCGTGTCCTTTAGCATGGCACAGATGGGGGGGAGGAAGACCTCCTCGTGAACCTGCTCCTTGGCCTGGCCAAGTTGGCCATTAACAGGTCCAGGCAGCGGCCAATCGAGGGGGCCGTCCGACCCGACTGTCTGCCCCTCTTCCGCGGCAATGTTCGCGGCCGGGTGTCCCTGGAGAGGGAGCACTGCCAGCACTGTCGGGGCCTTCCATGCTTGGTGGGCACCACAGGGACTGGGGTGTTTTATCGACCCCCTTAATCACATTTTAGTTTAATGTTTGCAAGTTTCCTTTAAACTTTGCCTTTGTTTTGAAGTTTCCCTAATTTAGGGGCTGCGTTTATTTTGTCGCTCATTTTGTTAATTAGTTTGGTTGACTCAAAAAGAGTTAATTCTCCTTAACTTTCCTAATCCTGCTGCTACGTCTTGGTGCTCCCCCGACATCCACAGCGGAGGTAGAGGCATGCTGCTGACTGTGACTCCCTGTCTGTGATGACCTTAGTGGGCATCCTCTGGCGAGCTGAGACCTGGAGGGCCCTGGCCTGATTTCGGGGTCCTGCTGAGTGGCAGTGACACCCTCCTCAGCCTGTGGAGCTGGAGCTGCCGAGGTCACAGGAAGAGTGGAGTCGGATGGGCCGGACTCTCTCAGAGTCACCTGGATGGATGGCCCTGGGGGGTACACCTGCTGATCTTCATCCCTTTGGGTGCCCCAGGGACCCAGACTTGAGGAGAAGGTATAGCTGGAGTGAGATCGAGCTGCCCGACACCTGTCACGCATACACATTGTTGGAGGACAACTATGGTGCCAGCAATGAAGTTGAGCTCACGCAACAGTGCAGGAGCGAAGTCTTGGCACAAGGTCTCCATGACAGCCGCCATCCTACCAGTGTTGACCTTGGTGAGTTGGCATGCCGGCGCTATCACCTCAGAGTGAAGGCGGACGGACTCCTCCATCATGCCTTGCAATCTGGGAGTGCAGAGGCCATCCCTTCCTGATGTTCCCAAGCTTCCCTTTGCAGCTCCAGCAACTGTGACATGACCAAGTCCAGAGACTCGTCATCTGACTCAGACTCAGCAAAGTTCTGGCCTCCAGCAACTCTCCAAGTGCCGGACTCCTGGGAAGTCCCTGCCTCCACCTGCTGTGGATCAACAGTGCGATGTGTTCACCAGGTTGTGATCTCAAGGCTACCCTAAAGCTAGGTCCCACCGAGGTGTGTGTCTCTGCGCTGGTGGAGGGTGTGGATGAGCGCTGTGACAGGACTTCAGGGAGGGTGCCTCCAGATTCCTGTTCAGAAGTTTCTTCAGGGTTTGGTTGGAGGCCCTGGGTTGTGAACTCGATCAGTTGTTTGGCAGATGCGCCTGTGGAAGCAAGGAGAGATACTTAGTGCATGGCATTGGCCTGTGAAACAAGACATATCACTCACAGCATGGTTATCTGATAGATGTTGCACTGCTGGGATCTCACTTGGTAGAGCAGCGCCGACCTCACCGTCAGCACAGGATCCTCATCAGCCAGTGGATGGCTCTATTTCCAAAGTCCATGAGGACCTTGATTTCGGGCATTCTGCCCCCAGTCTGCAAACTCTCCCTCTTGTTGTGTGCCAGCTGGTCCTGCATGAATAGAGATGGAGAAAATGTTAAGCAGGATGTCTGCCAAGCCAGATAATAAGTATGCCTGGCAGGTGTGGGTGGTGAGTGGCCCCATGGAAGGAATGAGGACAATGACGGTGTATGTGAGAATGAACAGTGATGTCCTTTGAATTGGCATTGAGTGAGGGCCCTGTGGATGTATGATCAGTTTGTTAGTGTGTGAGTTGAGTGATGAGAAGAGTGACTTACCCTGGCAGAACGGAGGAGATCATTCATCCTCTTACAGCACTGGGTGGCTGTCCTCTTTTGAAGGGCATTGGTGCTGACCACCGTTACCACCGCCTCCCAAGACAGGTTAGTGCTGTTGCTGTCCAAACTGTGACCAGAGCGGGGGTAGAGGATACCTCGGCATCCAAAAGATGCCTGAGGGACACGTTGCTGAACCTGGGAGCTGCAGTCATCTTCAGTTTCAGGGCCATGTCTTCCGTGCAGCAGTGGTGGTCTGGAAGCACTGAGACGTATACTTGCAGCTGGACTTTAAACATGGTGCCTGGTGTGATGCAGCGGCCGCGTGATGGCAGGTAGGTGAATGACAGCCCACCTGCCATGGAAATGGCATGTTTCCTGGGAGTGCATAAATAAATAGGAAGGTTTGGGACGATATGCCATGAAAACCCACCATCCCAGCCAACGGGTAAAATGTTGTTTACCCACCCACAACCGCACTTAGTGCGAATATGGGACGAATTCATCCATGATCTTAGTTCAGAAGATCAAGATGTAGAATCAGTTTGGGTAGGGATAAGAAATAGCAAAGGTAAGAAGCCACTTGTGAGAATAGTTTATTGGCCTCCTAACGCTAGCTGTACTGTAGGACAGAATATACAGGAAGAAATAATGGGGGCTTGTAAGAAAGTTCCTGCAATAATCATGGGTGATCTTATTCTTCATATAGATTGGACCAATCAGGTTGGCAAAGGTAGCCTGGCAGATGAGTTCATAGAGTGTATTCAAGAAATTTTTTTTAGAGCAGTACATTCTCATACCAACCAGGGAGCAGGCTATTTTAGACCAGGTAATGCACAATGAGACAGGATTAATTAATTAATTCATAGTAAAGGAGCCTCTAGGCAACAGTGATCATAACAGGATAGAATTTCACATTTGGTCTGAGTGTGCAAAGCATGGGTCTAAGACTAGTGTCTTAAACTTAAATAAAGGTAATTGCTAGAGTCTGAGGACAAAGTTGGCTAATGTGAACTGGGAAAATAGGTTAAAAGGTAGGACAGTAGAGGAGTAGTGGCAGACATTTAAGGAGATAAATGCAGCAAAGATATATTCCATTGGGAAAGAAAGACTCTAGGAGAAAGATGCACCATCCTTGGTTAACAAGCAAGTTAAGAATAGTATCCAATTGAAAGAAAACTTGTACAATACTGCAAAGATTACTGGTAGGTCAGAAGATTGGACAGATTTTAAAACCAGCAAAGCATAAGTAAAAAAATTAATGAGGGAGAATTTAGAGCATGAGAGAAAGTTAGCTAGAGATATAAAAACAGATATCAAGAGTTCCTACAAGTATTTAAAAAGGATACGAGTAACTAAAGTGAGCATTGGTTCCTTAGAGAGTAATGCTGGGCAATTAACAATGTAAATGGCTGAAGCATTGAACAGGCAGTTTGTATCTGTCTTCACTGTAGAAGACACAACAAACATCCCAAGAAAACTTGAAAATCAACACGTAAAAGGGAGGGAGGAACTTAAAATAATTACAATCACCAGGGAAAAGGCACTGGAAACATTATTAGAACTAAAGGTTGACCAGTCCCCTGGACCTGATGACTTGCATCCTAGGGTCTTAAAAGAAGTGGCTGCAGAGATAATAGATGCATTGGTTCTGATCTTCCAAAGTTCTGGCGAGGTCCCAGTGGATTTGAAAATCATGCATGTAACACTTCTGTTTAAGAAAGGAGGGAGACAGAAATCAGGAAGCTATAGGTTAGTTAGCCTACCATCTGTCATATGGAAAATGCTAGAATCCATTATTAAGGAGGTAATAGCAGGCCATGTAGAAAATCACAACACAATCAGGCAGAGGCAACGTGGTTCTCACAGAATCACAGAAGTGTTACAGCGCAGAAGGAGGCCATTTGGCCCATCATGTCTGCATTGGCTCTCTAAATAAGCAATTCACTTACTACCATTCTCCCCGTAACCCTGCACATTCTTCCTCTGCAAATGACAGTCTAATTCCCTTTTGAGTGCTTCGATTAAATCACACTCTCAGGCAGTGCATTTCAAACCTTAACCACTCGCTGTGTGAAAAAGTTTTTCCTGATGTCCCTTTTGCTTCTTTTACCAATTACTTGAATTCTGTGCCCTTTTGTTCTTGATCCTTTCACAAGTGGGAACCATTTCTCTCTATCTACTCTGTCCAGCCCCCTCATGATTTTGAATGCCTCTTTCAAATCTCCTCTTAGCCTTCTTTTCTCCAAGGAAAACAATCCTAACTCCCCCAATCTGACTTCATAGCTAAAGTTCCTCATCTCTAGAACCATTCTTGTGAATCTTCTCTGCACTCTCTCCAATGCCTTCATATCCTTCCTGAAGTCCAGTGCCCGGAGCTGGATACAATACTCCAGCTGAAGCTGAACTAGTGTCTTACACAAATTCAACCTAACTTCCTTGCATTTGTACTCTATGCCCCTATTATTAGGAAACAGAGATAGTTTAAGTAAGTTATATTGGTATTTTTTGGTTTTATGAATGAGTTTTATGAATGAGTTTTAGCTTTACAGTTTAAGTTTGATTTGTATTTCTGTATCTCTGTGTTATGAAAGGTCAAATGGAGTTTTAGTTTCACTTTAGAATGGTGCTTGCATTTCTAATGAGAGTTTATGACTTAAGAAGTTAAGCAAACACAAGAGTTGAAAAACAATGCTGTTGCCCAGCAACAGGGGGCCAGAGAGGCAGGTCCCTCCCACAGGCACACACAGAGGAAGAGAAACAGCAGTTTGTTTTAGAAGCTGTTGGAGTTCAGTTGGTTTGAAGACAGCTGTCAAGCAGAAGCAGCCTGGAAGGGACAGAGAGCCTGCCCCAAGCTAAAATTGGTTGAAAGTAGCTGCAAGGGGAGACTGGAGCAAAGGGGACAGATAGCCAGTCCCAAGTTAAAGAAAAGACCCCAAAATTGAGGGAGTGGAAGGTGTCTGAGAGAAAATGTCAGTTTGGGGGAAGATTCCAAGGCAAGGTCTTGGAGAGCGAAGATTGGAAACCCTAATGTGAAAGACGGAACTCAGTGAGATTGGTTGTCTCACGGTGTAACAAGCGTCTGGGGGAGTTGAGGAGAGATCCATAGCATCTGATTGAGGTGGCATCTGTCACTTGGTTTCAGAATGTGGGTGTCTGACCATTGTGTGCCTATTGGTTTACGGACTGTGTACTTACTGTGAACATTAAAGCATAAGATAGCTTTTGTAACTTGTGTTATCCTTACAAATCTGTATATATCTGTAAAGGTATAGTTGTGGGTGAAGGAGTATTGTAATCTAGTTCATCTTTCCTTGTTGAATAAATGTTTTCTTCTTTTGTTAAATGTTCATCAGCTGACTCCTGTGACTCTGTTCAGTAGCCACTCTCCATGTATTTAAACGAACAAATAAAAGTTAGGATCTATCAAGCTGTGTTCCAGTCTGAGATCAGGCTTGTCCAGGGGTAACCTCAGCTGGGGATCATAGCACTATTAATAAAGCCCTGGGTACTCTATGCTTTATTAACTGTTCTCTCAACCTGTCCTGCCTCCTTCAGTGACTTCTGCACATATACATCCAGGCCCCCCTGCTCCTGCACCTTCTTTAGAATTGTGCCCTTTATTTTATATTGTCTATTATTATGTTCTTCCTACCAAAATGAATCACGTCTCATTTCTCCGCATTGAACGCCATCTGTCACTTGTCTGCCCATTCCACCAACTTGTCTATGGGCTGTATCTTCTGGTTGGCGAGCGGGGGGGCGGGGCCTGCTCGCTGATGCATAAAATGACACAGGGCGACGTCGGGCGGGTGTCCTGACGTCACCCTGCGTCTTTCACACTCTCAGGTTGGCGGGCGCACAGCCGAGTCGGCTGCATACCCGCCGACCTGTCAACAACCTATTAAGACCATTAATAAAGTAGTTGAAGTCATGAATGGACCTGCCCATCCAACCTTAAGGTTGGCGGGCAGGCCAGGAGCCCTGGCGGGCTTCTGAAAAAGCATGAAATCTTATCCATGGGCAGAATGAGGTTTCATGAGGATTTAAAAATCTCTCAATATTTTAAAATAAAAGTTATGGATATGTCCCAACTCATGTGACAGTGTCACATGAGGGGACATGGCAGGGAAATTTTTTTCTCAGCTTTATTTAAAGTTTAAAATGTGAGCCGATCTCCCTGAGGCAGCACTTTCCCTCAGGGAGATCTGTGCACTCTACCGCGCGCATGCGCAAAAGAGCGCACTCCCAGCTGAGGGAATACCACCACCCCCTCCCCCACCCGCACAGGGAGTGCATAGCACTTTCTGGCGGACGTCACGCTGGGCGGGCCTTAACTGGCTCACCCACGTAAAATGGCAGCGCACCCCTGACCAGGGGCGCTGATCGAAAGCCCACCCACCCACTCCCGCACTTCCCCCCCCAACGGGGGGAAAATGTTGCCCTAAGACTTTTGAAGTTCTACACTATTCCCCTAATAGTTCACAATGCTGGTGGATTAGGGGAACCTGTAGATGGTGTATTTGGATTTACAAAACGCATTCGACAAGGTGCCACAACAAAGGTTACCACAAAAAATAACAGCTTATGCTGTAAGGGATAACATATTAGCATGGATAGAGGATTGGTTAGCTAACAGGAAGCAGAGAGTAGGGAATAAATGGGTCATTTTTAAGTTGGCAAGCTGTTACAAGTAGAGTGCAACAGGGATCAGTCCTGGGGCCTCAACTATTTAAAATGTTTATATGACTTGGATGAAGGGACCAAATGTATGGTAGTTAAATTTGATGATGACATAAAGATAGGTAGGAAAGTAAGTTGTCAAGAAGACATGAAGAGTCTGCGGAGGGATTAAGATAGGTTAAGTAAGTGACAAAAATTTGGCTGGTGGAGTATAATGTGGGAAAATGTAAACTTGTATACTTTGGCAGGAAGAATAGAAAAGTAGCATAATATTTGAAGGGAGAGAGACTGCAGAGCTCTGCGGTACAGATGGATCAGGATGTCCTAGTACATGAATCATAAAAAGTTAGTATGCAGCTGCAGCAAATGACTAGGAAACCAGATGGAATTTTGTTGTTTATTGCAACGGGAATTGAGTATAACTGTCGGGAAGTGTTGCTGCAGCTGTGCAGGCCCTTAGACTGCATCTGGAGTATATGTACCGTTTTGGTGTCCTTACTTGAAAGGATGTAATTTGATTAAAAGTAGTTCAGAGAAGGTTCAGTCGACTGATTGCTGGGATGAAGGGATTGTCTTATGAGGAAAAGTTGGACAAGTGGAGCTTATACCCATTGGAGTTTAGAAATTGAGAGGTGATCTTACTGAAACATGTAAGTTCCTGAGGGAACCTGACAGGGTGGATGCTGAAAGGGTGTTTCCCTTTGTGGACAAGTATAGAACTAGGGGACACAGTTTAAAAATTAGGGGTGTTCCATTTAAGACTGAGATGAGGTGAATTATTTATTCTCTCAGACGGTCATTAGTCTGTGGAATTGTCTAACCCAGAGATCAGTGGATCAATGGTCATTGAATATGCTCAAGGCTGAGTTAGATTTTTGACTGACAAAGGAGTCAAAGGTTGTGGGGGATGGACAGAAAAGTGGAATTGAGGCCACAATCAGATCAGCCATGAGCTTATCAAGTGGCAGAGCAGACTCGATTGGACAAATGGCCTACTCCTGTTCCTAATTCTTGTGTTCTAAGGACAGGAGGGCCATCAGCCATTTTCCTCACCGCTGGTAAAATGGCAGTGGGAAGGCAAAAGGAACACCCCACCCCCCGCCATTCCAAATGATTTTACGCCACCTCACCTCCCAGCACGTTCTCTGGTGTCCCATAAAATCCCATCCCTAATTTCCAAAGTCATTCAAGCATGACTTCTATAGAATATAATTGATCTGGATCAATTGGCACCCGTAAAAACGAGTTGGATTGACATTCATTGAGAAGTGGATGAGGGTTATTATAGATATGTAAAATAGAGTACATGATTATTTTTTTTCTAAGGAAAACCATGGGAGCAAATTAATGTTCCATGAAGTGAAGCATCAGAGGTAGTTTAGAAGGGAGTCCATAATCAAATAAACATACAGCATTTCTTGATGGTGTGGGCTTGTTAGACTGAATGGCCGTTTTCAATTGGACTTTCCTATGTTTTTATAATTTCCTTTCATTAAGCACCGAAGACGTTTTAAAATGAGCCTTATAATGTTGACTGTATGCTGCACGGCTTTCTCCAACTTCCAGGATGCTATTGCTAGTATTCCTGGTCTGACATTCTTGCTGCTGGAAACAGCAGCAAATTCATTGAACCAAGTTTTCACTCACCACCTTTGAGCAAACATAAATATGTCTGTCTGTGGTATGTAACTTACAGCAATACGAGGCTGTACCTTGGAGAAAATTCATGTCCAAGACACCCATAATTGTAATGGCAACTTTCTCACATGTAGTTTCAATTTGTTACTAACTCCACAGTACAACCTCTGCAGATTCAGCAAAACAAAAATTGGTACAATTACTGAGCCACTTCCACTTGAAATACCTCAGGAATACAAAAGGGATATGAAAAATTAATACTCCACTTGCTTGCAAAAACAATAACAAAAATGGCAACAACTTGCATTTATGTAGTTCCTTTAACATAGTAAAATGCTCCCAGGGCCTTCACATGAGCATTATCATACAGAATTTGATACCGGCAGGCTGGAAGTGGTATGGGGTGGTTATGGGCTTGTCAGTGGGGCATGGTGAGCAGTATTGGGGGGTGCAAGAGGGGTTTTGAGCAGTGTTGGGGCTGCGGGAGGGTGAGGAGTGTTGCAAATTGTTAGGAATGCAGGGTGGTGGAGGTAAGCAGTGTCTGGGATGCAGGATGAGCGAGTATTGTCGGGAGGGGTGCTGAGCTGGGGTGGTGTGGGGGCTGAGCATTGTCGGGGGCGTGTGGGTGTGAGCATTGTCGGGGGTGTGGGGGGGTGAGCATTGTCGGGGGCGTGGGGGGGTGAGCATTGTAAGGGGTGTGGGGGGGTTAGCATTGTCGGGGGCGTGTGGGTGTGAGCATTGTCGGGGGTGTGGGGGGTGAGCATTGTCGGGGGTGTCGGGGGTGAGCATTGTTGGGGGTGTGGGGGGGTGAGCATTGTCGGGGGTGTGGGGGAGTGAGCACTGTCGGGGGTGTGGGGGAGTGAGCATTGTCGGGGGTGTGCGGGGGTGAGCATTGTCGGGGGTGTGGGGGGGTGAGCATTGTCAGGGGTGTGGGGGGGTGAGCATTGTCGGGGGTGTGGGGGGGTGAGTATTGTCGGGGTTGTGGGGGCGGTGATCATTGTCGGGGTGTGGGGGTGGTGAGCATTGTCAGGGGTGTGGGGGGGAAGGCTGAGCAGTGTCATGTTTGCAGAGGGATGTGAGCATTATTGAGTGGGTGGGGAGGGGGGTGCTGTACGTATTTTTTATGCCTTCCTCATACAGCTCTTGCTGTTAATCGATGTCAACCCAGATCCTGCGGCTGAGATTAGCAGCGGGAGAATTAAGGGTGGGGTAAATTTCTACTTAACTTTAGTGCATCAAGCCAAACCTCTGACACTGAGGTCAGGGAGAGGTCAGAGAGGAGAGCGTATTCCTGCCCATTGGAAGTTTAACCTTCCTGGTAGTGTGCATGTGTGAGGATTGGGACTTTCACAGGGTGCCAATGTGCAACAGCAGCAAACGACTTAACATTCACTGCTGTTGCCATCAGAGGTTCTGGGCCAATGTGTCTGTGCCCATTGGAAACATGATGAGTAAGATATAGAATTTGTCTGCTCACCTCATTTCCATGATTGTAGTGTGATCACAAATAGCTCCCATGTAGATCCGGTTTCCATTTCAGTGCTGGTGTCCTCTGTACACTCCAGGGGCCAAGTAGCATTGTGAAGACGGCCCATGATCCAGGCAGCTTCCCTTTTTAATTGCACAATTTCTTGAGACGGAGAGTTGCAGCAATGCACTTCAGGCTGCTGGATAATCAGTTTCTTCCCTTCAGGGACTAGCAATGATGCACTATGGAAAGGAGACTGTTCCCAGATTTTGTGACACTGCTCTGCACTCACTCTGTCAAGTGGTCCTGGCCAGAAAAGAAGCCATGTTCCTGGTGAAGGGCAGCAGGTCCTCCAGTCTAAACCTGCGAAGGCAGTTGGAGCAGGTGGGCAAGGGTTGAGAATGCTCAAAGTGTGGGACCATTCAATGCCTACTCAGGTGGTCAAGGTGAGCGAATGCATCTGCACATCACATTTCACACCCACCACACCATCCACCTCTCACACTGCTCAATGCATCACTCCCACGTCACTCACTCCAGCAGCACTCCCTGAAACTCAAGACTTACGCCTAACATCCTTATACTGCACCTCACCCACACAAACCTTTCATCCATGTCAGCCAAATATACACCTCTATTTGCCTCTGCAAACCTGCAGCTATTCAGCCAAGGCAGGTGCATCACCCAAAACACACTGACCCATAGCCACTAACATCCCCCCTCTCTCTTGCAGAATAGGCAGGAAAGACAAAGAGTAGGTGAAGGAGCATATAGAATCCATCCCCTCAGCACCCCTGGGGAGATGGTCCTGAGGATCATGGGCAGCAGTGCCATGAAGCCAATGGCACCCAGCACTGCACTGATCATCCTGAAAGATGGTAAGTTGTTGCCTTATGCATCTTCTCCACGAACTCCAACCCTTGTCCTGAAAGATGGATGAAATGGAGACTAATGACCATGGGCCTTGTGCTTTCCTCCCCACTTCCCTTCCCTCACCCCTGACCCTCCCCTTATGATTTGTGCTTCCAGATAGATGCAAGCTGCCAGCTGCTCAGCCCCTGCAGCCTCATCTGGAAGGCCGAGAGCAGGAAGAGAGCTCTGAGGAGAAAGAATTGTCACTTGATCTAACAGTAGCAGCCACCAGTTCAGTTATGGGCACCACTCAAACATTACAGGTTGGTTTAGAGTCAGAATCTGCACATGGTGAGTCACTGGCATGAATGAACTGCAGTCAGGCTGGAGAGCTAATATGCAACTCCCTGAAACGTGAGGTCACATATTAGTTCTGCTGAAGGCTAATCAGAAGAGAACCTTGTTGAAACAGACTCGAGGAAAATGCTGATGACCATGCACATTGAGATGCTGTGTGTATTCATAGATCTGTCAGACAGCCTCAGTCACTGAGCATGTAGGTGTCTGGCTCCACGATGGTACAGAGCATCACACAGAGCTCGGAGCCTGTCATTTCAACTGTGGAAGTAGATGGACCATGGCAGGTCAACCCATGATGGAGTGTCTGATGGTTGCTGTCTCAGTTTCCACTCCAGCATAGGCAGAGGACTTCTCTGGATGCCCACCTCAGTGTTTGTTGGGATATGCAGACTCTTACAGCATTCCATCAATCTCTGCTCCATTAGATTACTAGGATTGCTACGCTGGGGGAGTGGCAGTGGCTCCTTGGGGCACAAGTCTGCTGTCCTCTCTCATGATGACAGTTCTGGGTGCATCACAGGCCATGAGTGAATAGGAAGATATAGGCGACAGTTGCAGAATAAAAAAAAACAACTGGCCCGAGAGCTACCATTTCTGCTGCTGAGCCGAGTGGTTAGATCCCATGAGGCCTGTTCCTGAAGATAATTTCATACTTGAGCTTGAAAGTTTCCATTTGAATATGCGCCGAATACCCTGCAAATCTAGGGGTGTCTCTGGAGGAATCCGCTAGTCATATCTACGTCATGATACTTGATCACCCAATTGAACTGCAGAAAACCACGAAGGGAGTAGCCACTTGGCATCCATCTGCAGTAGAGCTGCCTGTGTCAGAGATTTTCAGTTCATTTCTCAGCCTGGCAACAATCTCAGCAGTTCCAACATGCTGCAGGATTGGATTGAAAGAAACATAGCACTAGCCTTCGCTGATTTAGTTGCAATTCAATGGTCTGCTCCCATTCAACTCATTGAACAAGCTGACGAAGGGCCTAACAGTGGGAGCTGGCAGGAGCTGTCACTGATGATGAAGTTTGTCTCTCAATGTGATGACACAACTATCCCATGCAGCTACTGCTCAACTGGCTTGTGATGTATAATATACTGAGCAAGCAGTCACATCATTTTTATTACTTGCATTTTCAGGGCTATCTTCTGACACTACACAATTTGATAGGGGAGTAATTTCATTCCAGGAAATTAGACATTGACACTCAACCAGGGAAAGCCCTGTGATAAAGTACAAAAAAAACTCCACTGTATTAGGAAGAATAAAATAGGTAGATTTAGCTTGAATTGAATTGCAAGCCTGTGCTTGCAAAACACTAAACGAAACGTCTACTGTTAAATGTGATCTCACAATTGGGCAGCACTTACTGAACAACCCTGAGTGCACTAATAGCTACACCAACAACCAATTTAAGATAATCAGTCAAGCTCGTAACATGGCTCATTTTTGCTTGCTAGAAGTGACATAAATTCATATGGAGGGATCCATTTTCTGCAGACAAAAGGAATTTGTTTAAGCCTTGAACCTTTTTTTGAATTATTGGGAGCTAGGGGAGCATTTAGTTTCCCATTGCTTTCTCCATAGTGATGCCCCGGTCAATCAGAGTCAACTTGCCAACCTATCAGCACTCTTTTATCCTGTAGCATAGATTGTTGTGATTATTTGAAATTTGGCATTCTTGAGTTTGTCCTGATGAGTGCAAGATTAAAAGCTTTGGCAACATGTCTCTCTTTTCCTGAAAGTTTTTTTTTGATTTAGGCAGTGTAAGGTAGGAGCTGTAGAATGAATTAATATTTATGGTAGCTATTGTAGGATAGAGGAAAGAGATAAGGATAAAGTACTAAAAATAAGGAAAAATTGGTCCACTTTATTGGGCACACATGAATATGACTATTTGTATATTGGGCGCAGTAAGCATTTATGAAAACATTTCAGTGATGAAACCCCACCTTCGACTCTTTGGGCTGGATGTTACGCTTCCCTGGAGGCATGTTGGCAGGTGGGCTGGGGCATAAATTTGGCCACCCATGGCCCAATGGAGGCCTTTAAGTGGCATTAATTGGCCACTTAAGGCCTCTCACCACTACTGCCACAATTTTTATGGCAAATGAAGCTTAGCAGCTTTCACTACACTCCTTTCAGAGGCCCACCCCAGATCTTTCCCCCCCGCGCCCCCCCCACACCCCCCCACCCCCACCTTGATTTCCACCCCCAAATCCCATCCCAGCCTGTCCACCCTGGCTCCCCATCCCCCTCAACCCCTCTTTACTGGGGCCTGGAAACCTGGTCCTGCCACAACGCCCCCCTCCCCACCCCCTCCACTTACCTCGGTGCCTGGCTCCAGTGATGACCTCCGTTGGGGACTGGATACAGTCTCAGCAGTGGCCACCACTCTCGGGTGGGACTCGCCCCCTAGATGGAGGCTTTAGCCAATTAACAGTCCACCGACCATGAACTTGCTATGGGGCGAGTTGGGTTCACCCCTGACATTTATGCCAGGTGTGCAGCGACTCCAGCTGAGTGTAAAATCTAGCCCGTTATTTCTGCAACTGGGATTCTGTAGGCATGCCTTCTGGCACGGTGGTGTGATGTACAGGATCACAACCTGTAATGATCTTCAAGATATTTTTGAGATGTTCTGTAATGTCTCTTTATACAAAGAACTGTGAGAATCTTCGCTAAGCTGCCCTTGATGTATGTTTTGATCTCTAGATTTACTTTTAAGTGGCTTAGTTTTCATTTTAAAATGATGTTCTGTTGCTTTGAGTTCCCAAGAGGGAGGATTCATTTCCCATTTAACTTTCTAACCTCCTTCATTATTTTAAGCGTCTCCATCAGATTACCACTTAACCTGCTCACAATCAGGGAGCCTCCAAGTTTACCCAGTCTCAATATAATTTTACAGCTCAAATCTCCCCATAATTTGGAACAAATTAACCCACTCATCCCAGAGAGATGATAGGGTATGTATGGGAAACAGAAAAAAATAATGGTGCTCTTCTGAGGTTTGTATTCGAGGACATTGGAATAAGAAAGATGCTATGGTTAGCGACATCAGCAATACGTTGGTGAGGATTTCCTCTATTTGCAATATCTACCAATAAAATAATCATTTTCTGAAGGATTTGGCAGCTAAGAGTTATTACACCATTATTCGGAAAATATAAAGAGAGTCCTTCTCTCTATACTGCCTTTAAGGATCCTATGTGCAATTATTGGTTTAAATATTACTGTCAAAATAAAAGTGAGGCAAATAACGCTCACTGTTATTTAAGTACAAATGCTGCAGAAACTTCTGGTTAAGGCAAATGCACGATTAAACACAGAAACCAAGAAAGTTGCTGTTGGAGATGCACCATGCACTCAATTGTTAACTTCATGAAAATGGCATCTTGGAGGTAAGCTCCCATCAAATGGATTGAACAGCTTGAAATTCCTGTACTTGTACTGTAGGTACAAAGTAAACTCACCCAGAGAGTTAGCCCCACTGCCCCCAAACCCCCTCCACCAATCTACCTGTCAGGGATTATTTCGTCAGTCCTCAATGGCAGTTTCCTGCTGCCCAACATTGCACTCCCACCAGCCAACCAGTTCCTGCTTACCAAACCTCCCGCTGCCAAGGTCTGTCATAGCATAACACTTACAACCTGCTTGGCCTCCCCACCCACCCGACTACTGCCTGATTGGTACTTGTATATTTATAATATAGTTATTCCTAACCTTGTTTACTTGGAAAAGACTAACTAAAGTGAATAAGTTTTACACAGAATACTCTAAGAAAGGAAAAATATGTTTGTGAGTGGTTTTCAAATGAACTGTCATTTACAGTGATACACATCAAACAAACTCAGCAAAAATGACTAAAAGGAAAGATTAAAACCCGCACACTGTTCTCCAATCTTTAATGGACTCCTATCAGTGAATTTTTAATTTGTAAATGTTGAAACATTTTTATGGTGGGATATGTTTTGAGAAGGTTGTTGGGCACGTGCAAGCACACGTTCCCTGTATTCTTTGGCAGCCAGCTTAAAGGAGCTGGGAGTCTGCACATTTGTCTGAAATCCACTGTGCTCTTAGTGGGACAGCAGGCTTGAAATTCCTCGGAGTGGCAATCAGAGTCGATCCTGTCTCTCCCGACCTTCCAACTCAGGCCAGGTGAGATTAGTGCAGCGCATCCCCAACTTAATGTCAAGTGCAGATCTATTGGATACAAGGAGGACACACCCCCTGTTTTATGGCATTAGCTTCCATAAACTAGTTAAGTTAAATGTCCAGCCATGTTTGAAGGTCCTTGACTGTGGCAATCTGATGTGTAATATACTTTTAAGAAAAATGTTATAATGGAAGATCACATGATCTTAGTATCCAATAGACGAGTAGTGCGGGCTACCTCAGCAGTCAGTAGTCAATAGTCAGAGTCTGTAGTGTGGAGATAGGGTTGGAGTTGAAAGCACACAAGTGTAACTGCTGAATCCATTTATAAATAAACAGAATGTGTTCCACTTAAGAAGTGTCCACTGATCTACTCTGTCTATTGTACCAACTCGGCCATCCCAAAACAAGTGTGCAACCTGGATCTATAAGTCCCAACAAACTGGTGACCAAGATCCAACAAACTGGCGAAGAGAGAAAAGCAAGAAAAAGCGAGGAAAACAGTGAAAATACAATAAACTGGCTTTGAGAATAAAACAAGTTAACGAAAGAAATCAAGAGAAACAAAATTGGGCTGTACCTTACACGGTAATTGTAAGTATAATTTCCATCCTAATCATCAAAGCAATCCCCTCACAGAATGCCACAATTCAGAAGAATTGATCCTTTTGATCCAGCCATGGACGATTGATCTCATTATATTGAATGCCCTGTGTTCTTTTCCCAATCAAACAACATTGTGGGGAAGAGAAGTGGCGAGCACTCCTCTTAACCACGTGTGGGAGTAAAACCTATGGATTGATACGAAGTCTGATGGCACCCGGTGCCCCTGATTCAAAAAGCTTTGAGGAACTGGTGGACCTCGTAAAAGGTCATTACAGCCAAAGCCCTCAGTAATGATGCAATGGTTCAAATTTAACTCAAGAAATAGGGCCTTGGGAGAGACGGTTGTTTGTTATGAGGCAAGTTTGAAACAATTAACAGAACATTGCGAGTTTGGTACATGCTTAAATTACGTGCTCAGAGATCGTTTAGTGTGTGGTGTAAATGAGTACACAATTCAGAAGAGATTGCTGTCTGAAACAAATTTGGATTTTAAGAAGGTGCTAGAAATAGCACTGGCCATGGAAAATGCAGTAAGAGATTTGAAAGCCATACAGAGAGCACAAATTGGCGCCGTCTTCCATGTTGGGTGGGAAGCCCCAGCCAAAAAGGGCAGGAAAATGCAAGGCTCTGCTGAGAAGCGGGAATCAGCCACCACTAGCAGAAAAATAAAAAGAAGTGACCTAGCAGTGAAAACATGGAATAATGGCAACAGAGGTGGAAACAGACAGCCTTATTATGATTGTCAGTTTAAAAAAATCAAACGTTTTTATTGTCATCGACATGGACACCTAATGAGACAGTGCAAGGGAAGAATCAGACAAACTTTCAAACTAAACTCCGTGTGATTTACAATGTAGAAGAGCCTGAAGTAACAGATTCAGATATTTATTCATTGTATATAACTTGAATGTTGGGAAAACAGAACCAGTATATGTAACAGTGAAGGTAAATGACAGACCTATTAGAATGGAAGTGGACACAGGAGCTTCCACTACAGTAATCGGTGAACACATCTTCATATATCTGAATTATGGTGAACATAAATTAAATTTGGAAGAAACAGATATCAAATTAAAATGGGAGAAGACATCAAAGTCAAAGGCATAAGCAGAGTTACTATTCATTATGGAAACCAATCAGTAAAACTACCCTTGATGGTGGTAGCAGGCGAGGGGCTTCCTTGGACAAAACTGGCTAAAGGAGATTAAGTTAGAATGGACTGAAATTTTCCAGCTGAGAGCAAGTGGGTTACCAGAGCTACCACAAAAATACACCTCAGTTTTCAAGGATGAACTTGGGAGGATCCAGGGGCTGCAAGCAAAAATTCATGTGGACCCAGAGGCGACCCCCGGATTCATAAGGCAAGACCAGTATCGTATGCATTGCGGGAATAGGTCGATACTGAACTGGACAGATTAGAGAAACTGGGATTTATACAACCTGTGCAGTTCTCAGAATGGGCAGCACCAATAGTGCCCGTACTTAAACCCAAACAAAGTGTTTCAATTTGTGGAGGCTACAAATTGACAGTTAATAAAGTGGCTAAGCTGGACAGACACCTCATACCAAAAATTGAAGACCTTTATGCTAAGCTGGCTGGTGGAACTGCCTGCACGAAGCTTGATATGAGTCATGCTTATCAGCATTGTTAGAGAAGGCCTCCCAGGAATTTGTCACAATTAATACACACAAAGGGTTGTACCAATATACCCGTTTGCCTTTTGGCATCACCTCAGCTTGTGCCATATTACAGAGAACAATAGAAAGTTTACCACAGGGACTGCCCCACGTTGTAGTTTATTTAGATGGTGTTCTGGTGACAGGACTCACTGAAAGGAGCATTTGGCAAACTTAAGAAGAAGTCTTAAAATGCTTCTTGCAGCTTGGAGTGTGTTTAAAAAAAGACAAGTGCATGTTTCAAGTGAAGGAGGTAATCTACTTGGGTCACAGGGTAGATTCACAGGGCCTCCACCCAGTTCAGGAAAAGGTGAGAGGCATCACCGCCAAAGAATACCTCTGAGCTCAAATCATTCTGAGGGATGATCAGTTACTCTGGGTGTTTCTTACCTAATTGGTATACAGAACTGATACCCTTGTACAGCCTACTCAAGAAAAACCAACGTTGGTCTTAGCAAACACCTCAGAAAGAAGCTTTCATAAAAATAAAAAATTGTTGCACTCGCCCAATCTATTAGTACATTATGACCAGAGAAAAGAATTGATGTTGACATGTGATGCATCTCCCTATGGAGTGGGAACAGTGCTCTCTCATTGAATGGACGATGGCAAGGAAAGGCCTATAGGATATGTATCAAAAACACTCACCACAGCGGAAAAGGGATACTCACAGGTAGAAAAAGAAGGCCTGTCAATCATCTTTAGTGTTAAGAAGTTTCATCAGTATGTACATGGTCGTCATTTTACTATCGTTTCAGACCACAAGCCATTGCTAGGATTGTTCAGTGAGGACAAGGCTATACTACCCATAGCCTCAGCAAGAATACAAAGATGGGTATTGATCCTGGCAGTGTATATGAGTATACTTCCATCCGCAGGCCTGGAAGTCAAATTGCAAACGCTAATGCACTTAGTCATTTGCCCTTACAAGAAAAAGATGAGAATGTCCCAGTCCCTCAAGAGCGTGTTTTATTGTTGAACTTCTTAGATTCATCACCAGTATGTGCAAGACAGATTGAAGAATGGACAAGTCAAGACCCAGTCTTATCCAAAGTATGAGAACAAATTTTTCTTGGTTAGTCACAAGAGCAAATATCTGATGAAATGAAACCGTACTTTAACAGAAGGCATGAAATAAGCAGCCAGGGTGGTATCTTATTGTGGGAAGCATGACTGATTGTTCCTCCAAAAGGAAGAAAGCCATTGTTAATTGAACTACATAAAGCACATCCATGAATTTTCCAAACGAAGACATTAGAACGCAGCTATCTATGTGGAGACAGGGTTGGAGTTGAAAGCACACAAGTGTAGCTGCTGAACACGTTTGTAAATAAACAGAATGTGTTCCACTTAAGAAGTGTCCACTGACCTACTCTGTCTCTTGTACCAACTTGGCCATCCCAAACCCGGATCCATTAGTCCCAACAAACTGGTGACCAGGATCCAACATTAACAGACCAGGGAGGAGATAAGTGTATAAGGTAGGTGGGTAGGAATTTGGGGGAGAGTGGTCAGGGTAGGTTGGGTCTGGGGGGAATGCCAGGGTCTGGGCAGTGGTGTCAAGGGGCTTGGTTTGGGCTGGATTGGACCCTGAGGGGGTGTTTGGTCAGGTCAGGACTCTGGTGGGGGGAGGGGTGGTGGTGTCAGGTCAGATCGGATGTTGGTGGGGGTTTTTGGGTGTTGGGTGGGACTGTGGGGAGCATTTCGGATCAGGCTGGGCCTCGGGTGGGTGTGGCTGGTCAGGTCAGACCTTGCGGGTGGTAGGGGTGGGGGGGGATGTCGGGTCGGGTTGACCTTCAGGAGTTGGAGGGTGTCGGGGCAAGCCTCGGGGGCAGTTTCAGGTCGGGTCGGGTCTCGGGGTGGGAGGGTGTCGGGTCAGGTTGGCCCACGGGGGTGGGAGGGTGCAGGATCGGGTCTTAGGGGCAGTGTCATGTTGGGTTAGGTCTCGGGAGTGGGAGGGTGTCGGGTCAGGTCGCACCTCATGAAGGGTTCAGGTTGGGCCTCGGAGGTGGGGGAAGATGTGGCAGTGGGGTCAGGTCGGGTCAGGCCTTGGTGGAGGATGTGTTGGGTTGAGCCAGGCCTGGGGGGGTAGGTGGTGAGTGGCAGGCCTGGCGGAGGGGTGGGGGAACCCTGTGGGTTGTGGAGTTCCTGTCGGGGGTGTAGTTCCTTGGGGGTGTGGGGAGTCAGGGCGTGGGAGGAGGCCTCTGGGAGGTCGGGAGTGGTGGGGGAATCCCAGTTATAACTTTTTCTGGGTAACTACTGACGTAACCCAGCTGGAGCCATATGATGTTTGCGATTTAAATCACATTTTCGGATGGTTCCCATTGTAGGGCAATTTGCCCAGAGGAAGTTGCACTTCCAGGCAATTGCCGTGCTAGCCTTAGCTGTTGAAATTCTCGGGGGTGGGGGGCCATCCCCAGCGTATCTTCGGGGTACCCCTCAATACAATGTCCTGGAGCTCGGAACTTAAGGCCCAGTGTTTTCTAGGTGCAGAAAGTGCCAACCCTAATAATGTAACTTCTTTGTTGTACATTTATAAAGTAACAGAATGTGGGAAAGTTTTTATTACACAAGCCAGATATTATATTCACAGAGATCCCAGACCTTGAAGAGCTTCTCTCTTATAGTATGAAAATGAAAAGGAACTTTATACAAATACAACTAATCTTATGAGTAACATGTAATGTATTGTGAATAACTTAGTCTGGCTCTTAAAGGAAATTTTTGATTTATTAAAAGTGCTGCTTAAAATCCAAAGGACTCCACTAATATCCAATTTCTAATGCTAATTAATTATCATTCGTATGCATACAAAGTAAAATAAAATAAAGCTTTGCAGTGAACATTCCCCCCCTTTTTTGAGCTTAATAGCTTTAACAATCAGGAGGTTCCTTGCTTCTGACCAAAATATAGGAAACTAAGATTTTTTATTTTGTAAATATTTTATGATTATACTTGTACACACCTTGATACTGATTTTAAACATTATAGTTGAAATAGTTTGGTTCCAGATATACCTTCGCATATGACTTACAGATGACCTGGTCAGCTTATTTAAATGTTGAATATGCTTCTCTTGGGGTCCTCTGTGAGATACCTAAATTAATAGACAGGGGCTATGCACTGGATAAAATTTACTTCTATTTTCATAGATGCAGATGTCATTCAAAAAGATCTTGACCAAATAATTGGATTGGCTAAATAATGGAAGATTGATATTAATATAGGTAAATGTAAGCTGCTGTAGATTAGAACAGAAAATGTGAATGAAGTGTTCCAACAAAAGAGTCCAGTTATGCAGGGGGCTTAAGTAGAACTGCAGAATCCCACATGGGTGCAAGGATTGCCTTCCCTAAACTGGAGCTTGCTCCCCCAACAGGCTGTGAATGTTGGGTCATTTGAAACTATCAAGAATATGACCAATTGATTTATATTAGCAAAGGATATTGAAGGATTGGAGGGAAGGCAGGTAAATGGAATTGAGTTACAGATCAGCCATGATCTATTTGAATGGTGGATCAAAGAGCTGAATAGTCTACTGCTGTTCATATGATACTACTAATTACTCATGGAGTGGTGTTCGAGGAGATATGAAAGCTGATGGATTTTTTTTTGCATTTTGATCAGCATCAGCTTCTTCTCAGAGTTTCTATCAAAGTTAGTGAGTAGGCAGCCTGCCACAGATCATTGCCAAGGTTCCCTACAGCCAGAGTCAGAGGCTAGGAATCCTGCAACGAGTAACTCACCCCCTGATTCCCCAAAGTCTGTCCACCATCTACAAGGCACAAGTCAGGAGTGTGATGGAATACTCTCCACTTGCCTGGATGAGTGCGGCTCCCACAACACTCAAAAAGCTTGACACCATCCAGGACAAAACAGTCCGCTTGATGGGCACCACATCCACAAACATTCACTTCCTCCACCACAGACGCACAGTAGTAGCAGTGTGTACCATCTACAAGATGCACTGCAGGAATTCACCAAGGCTCCTTCAACAGCACCTTCCAAACCCACAACCACTACCATCTAGAAGAACAAGGACAGCAGATAGATGAGAACACCACCACACGGAAGTTCCCCACCTAGTCACTCACCATCCTGACTTGGAAATATGTCACTGTTCCTTCACTGTCACTGGGTCGAAATCCTGGAACTCCCTCCCTAACAGCACTGTGGATATACCTACACCACATGGACTGCAGCAGTTCAAGAAGGCAGATCACCACCACCTTCTCAAAGGCAACTAAGGATGGGCAATAAATGCTGGCACAGCCACGATGTCCACAGCCCGTGAATGAATTGAAAAAAATGCAGGTAGATGACAAAATCGGCAAAAAATGAAAATTGTCCTTAACAATTGCCTCGATCCCTGTATCTGAATTTTCCTTTCCCACAAAGAGCCACTAGGTTGATTTTTGTCTCTAGTTTTCACTGCATTATGGCATAACCAAACCAGAAGTGCTAGTAACATGTAATTGCTGTGTCTAACCAATTTGCATAATGATCATAATTTGAAATGCAAACTCAGCTGGCTCTACTGTAGTAGGCAATGGAAATTTTAATTGAGACAATTAGACTCATTGTTACAGGAGAGGTACAAAAAATTAACAGGCTTCTGGAGGACATTAAAAGGTATCTTAACCCATCAGTAACTATAGCCAAGGCTGATGGGGCATGGAATTAAGAAATGGAAGGCCAGGATGAAAGAAACAGGCCTTATAGGTGTAGGCACAAGTCTGGAGACAAGTGACAGTCATGTCCAGCATTTGACCTTTTTTTTAGATAGCTGCTGAGATTGAGGTGGGGTTGCATAAAATGCGTGTGAGGAGGGTTTCTCCCTGTGCTTTATCTGAAGGGCCAACATTACTACATGCCTACAAAATTGTGCAACCACATTTCAGGCCACAGCTGCCCTTCTTTCCTGTACACCTTACAAAGCATGGCATACTGCGATTGTGGTATGTCTGAAGAACCTACCAGTGTAAGGGATTGACAGGCATTCCCATCTCATTCTGATGCCCCTGGTGCAGCCATCATTAGAAAGATGAGACTCCACCATTTTTTACAAATTCATTCGTGGGATGTGGGCATTGCTGGTTAAGCCAGCATTTATTGTCCATCCCTAATTGCCCTTGAGGAGGTGGTGGTGAGCTGCCTTCTCGAACTGCTGCAGTAGCGGTTTGATACAACTGAGTGGCTTGCTAGGCCATTTCAGGTTTGCTGTGGGTCTGGAGTCGCATGTATGCGAGACCAGGTAAGGATGGCAGATTTCCTTCCCTAAAGGACATTAGTGAACCAGATGTGTTTTAACAACAATCGACAATGGTTTCATGGTCACCATTAGACTTTTAATTCCAGATTTTTATTGAATTCAAATTCACCATGGGATTTGAACCCAGGTCCCCAGAGCATAACCCTGGGTCTCTAGATTACTATTCCTGTGACCATGCCACTGCCACCACAAAAGTCTTGTTCGCCATCTCTGAATACAATGTTTTGCTGCAGCTATGGATAGGTGAGCCCGAAGCACTTCTTGGGGTGTCTGACCTGCCTGGTACTTTCCACTTCTCCCCTTTTCCTCTGAACACATCACCTTCAAAGATTCCTGGTGGCAAACCCGCTGCTGTCATTAAAGGGAGCTCCAGGAAAAATAACAAACCAACTCCATTGGCAGCAAGGGTCATGACAGGAACAGAAAAAAACAACATGAAAGATTTTTAAAAAGCTTCATGCACTTGCCTTGAAACTTTGTGTGCTTTCTAAAGTCCGTCCTCTGGCAGGTCTGCCCGACATTCCAGATTTCACTGGTGTGCTGGAGACTTAGTGTGACACGTGAACTGTTCTGAGGATTCAGAGTTGAATAGAATAAATGATGACGCTGGCAAAGGCATAGGATTACAAAATTCTCAAACTACCTTTATTTAACTATGTTTCAATTTCACAAAATAACACACTGATAGCTGATGAAGAGGTGAATAACACCATGCAGGACCTGTCAATGCAAAACAAAAATCAGAAACTGATCTCTTTCAATTGAGGAGTGTCCTCGTTTTATAAATATCCCACAGAAGATGAATTCTCTCAGTTCATGGGACAGCGTGCCTGTCTTACTTTAGACTATGAGATCAAATGTTTACACATCCCATTATCTTGATGATATCCACAAAGCTGAATCTTCCACACAGTCCCCACCTTGTCCTTCAATCTCTTCACTTTGATCCACAGAAAAACTGGTCTCTTTCATCCTGGTATTGTCTTTAACTTAACCATAGAAAACTGGCACCTCTGCTCCAGCTTTCTGCTTTGACTCATCCAGAGACTAAGGGGTTACATGCTTCCTGAACATTACTCACAAGCTTTCCTCTCACCCAACCCAGCTGGTCCCCTCTAGTCTCTGTTCAGACCTGGAGTGCTGATTAGACACCCAGGACAAAAGATGTGACTTCTGACATGTTGTCCAATGTCCGACTGTACAATGAGAAACAAAGGAAAGTACCTCCATGCATGTGTTCAGAACCTATAGCAATCGGGATTGGTTACTCCCTGCATGGTCAGCTCTCTGAGTGGCCAAGGGTGATGTCATGGACAGAGTCCCTATGAACTGTTTCAAAATGCCCTTTTTGACTGGTACAAAACTCCCAGAGGCCTAACAATCCACATGTTTGATAAACATCACCTATGGGTGTATCCTTCACACTGTTTCAAGGTTCTTTGCTGTCCTGACCATAATAATAACCATGAAATCAGACAAAGTTACAAGATCCCGTTTAGATTTTACCTGTCAGTGGTTTGATAATTATAGGAATTTGTAACATTGGAATGTTTGCAATAAGGACAGACCCCATACCTGACTTATAATTACAGGCTTTTGGTCAATTAATTACCTATATCTTGACTTAGGAATGAAGCACATTACAATTTTTACTCCCACAAAGATCAAGCTAGCAAATTCAATGGTGACCAATTTGACTTAATATAGCAATGCCTTATGTACAACCACACAGCATAGTCATCATTACTGTAGTCATGGTATGCAGCCGAAAATTGATCAGTGACACCGTCAGTTCAGTAGTTTCAGTCCATATTTACACAGGTATCTAGTGCGACACTGGGGCCAACAATGCCATAAAACCCTTCAATGTTCCATTTTCAATCTGATAATGAAGCTCTCACCTGCTTCCACCTGGATCTTCAAATGTCCATCTCAGATTTGACATAATTACCAAGCATGGCTGTAAGTAGGAGGAATTTGGCAGAGTTGAATTCAGCTGGATTTTTGTGCCTTTCTCAGTGCCTTGCTGGCCTAATTTTAGGGGAGTAGCACTACGAAAATTGCCCCGCTGTGTACCTTCAGCTTGGTCCCTGACTATTCCATTTGGCTATCACAAGAGCTAAGGCTAGAATTTCTTCAAAATTACTTCTGCACCTTTAAAAAAAATTTATCTGCCAGTGGCCTCTAGAGGGAAATGTACACAAATTTCCTGAGTCTAATCATTCATATTTTCTTCAGTGCAGGCATTGGTGTAAATTGTGTCAAAGTAGATTAAGTACCAGGAAACTGCTGTGCAACCTTTAAAAAGACAGTTCAACCTGCACTCTTCAGCAGCAGACTAGAAGACAAACAGGTAAGAGACGAAGAGTGCACACCACTCCCTTAGAACTTCACTAAATCTCTTGCAAATATTTTAATTATATTTATTGATAATTATGAACGCTGAAGCATCATCTACCAAGCAAACCAGAGAACAAGAATGTTCAAATTGTCATGACTCACTGGGGAGAGTGCACTGCAATATCAAGCCCCACTGCTCTCTGAGCCATGACAAATCTGAAAAAGTTTGATCGACCCACCTAGTTGTTTAATTTAGATTAACAGAATATGAGCACCAGGTTTATAAACTTGATAAGTAAATAATTGTTTATTGAACAAATTGTCTTTAACCAGTGGCAAAAGAAAGAAATATGAACTGCTAATTTATAACTTTCTTTCTAAACTCCCTTCTTAAATCCCTATACACACACATACAAGACACAAAAGACACACAAAAACATGGATTTTAAGGGTGGGAAAAAACAATTCAATAGCACCAAGTACAGGATTTGATGGGTTGATTTTGATTGGTGTTTTCCAAATTCCTTTCAGTTCTTTGTTGATGACACGAGATGGTCTTCCAGCATTTTCAGTCTTTAGTTCACTGGTTGAGCACTTGCCTTTCAATGTCTCTAACAGTGATTTTCCCCTTTGCCTCTTGACAGTGGTTTTCAGAGAGAGAGAGAGAGAGAGCAGGTTATAGAGATTTAAGAAGAAAAAGTCAGCTAGCTATTATTATAGAATTACTGGAATCTTACACACACAGGAGAGAGAGGTTTTAAGTATTTTTCCCTTCAGGTTAGGAGCTATTCTGCTGCACTGCTCTTACACAAACCCTGGTCACCTGGTCAGGAGCCAGTTAAAACGTTGTTGCCAGGCAGTTCCCCATTAGACCAGACTCCTCTTCGGCACTATCCTGTCTTTCAAGGCACACTCTGTTCCATTGTATATATCCCCCACACTGTTCCAGTAGACATGTCTTTCAAACTGCAGCCATTGTAATTTTAGTCCACAGTCCAACAGAGTTAAAAAGATATGTTCTTTACAACAGTCCAACAAAAATAAAAAGATATGTTCCTTAAAATATTCACTCATTCAGACCTCCAAGTTCTCCTGGTATATAGAATGATACACCCTTGGTGTGGGTGCTATCAAGTTATGTGTATCACATGTGTCCGCTGGAGGGAGATGACATTGGCACTGACTGCTACATTCCTCACCTCCAGCACTGCATAAGAGTGCTACATAAAGGCCCATGTCTTCAGAAGTGCAAGCAAAGTCACAAGCAGACCCCTCTCAGTTTTCTTCTTTGCCCATCTTGTGCACTAAAACACTTTTCGTCACCTGCTCAGCTAATCCTACATTATGTGTGCTGCTTAACTTGGTATCTTGCACCATGGCTAACCAGTTCCCCTTGTTGCAATTCCTTACATTCACAACCCTTTTCTCCCTTCTCCACTTTTCTTTTATCCTTTCATGGGACGTGGGCATCAATGGCTGGGCCAGACTTTATTGCCCATCCCTAGTCGCCCTTGAGAATGTGGTGGTGAGCTGTCTTCTTGAACCGCTGCAGTCCATGTGGTGTAGGTACACCCACAGTGCTGTTAGGGAAGGAGTTCCAGGATTTTGACCCAGCAATAGTGAAGGACGGTGATATAGTTCCAAGTCAGGATGGTGAGTGGCTTGGAGGGGAACTTCCAGGTGGTGGTGTTCCCATGTGTCTGCTGCCCTTGTCCTTCTAGATGGTAATGGTCATAGGTTTGGAAGGTGCTATCTAAGGAGGTTTGGTGAGTTCCTGCAGTGCATGTTGTAGATGGTACACACTGCTGCCATTGTGCATCGGTGGTGGAGGGAGTGAATGTTTGTGGATGGGGTGCCAATCAAGTGGGCTGTTTTGTCCTGGTTGGTGTTGCTTCTTGAGTGTTGTAAGTTGAGTGTTAACAAGCTCCTACCCTTACATCTCCTACTTCATTCTCCCATCTCATTTGGCACACAATCCTTAGCTCCTGGCCATACCCTTATTTACTCTATTTTCTTGCAGGACAAGTTGGCACACAAAGCTTGCTAGCTTGCTAACTCAGTATTTACACTGGCACCCTCATGAAGTGCCACACAGACACAACATTCCTCCCTCTTCTTTATCTCCTTAATCCCAAGGGGTTGATCCCACCCATTCTTAGCTTCTACCATCTTTTCCTGTAGATCCATCTCTGCAGCAGGCAGCATAGAAAGAGATAGATGATGACAGTGGTAAAGAGAGTGATGAGAACAATCCACTCTGCTGTTGTAGATTTATTCTTCTGATATCGCTAAGGATATACAGAAGCAGATGCTAGGCCTTAAGCCATCTCCCTCATAGCAGTACACTGTGAAATGTGGGAGGCAACACTAAGCTACCATGAAACAAGCTGACAAGAGAGAAGTGCTATGGGCCTTCTGTAGACCACAAGCAGCCAATCACCTCTGAGGATCCAGGCTTTCAGTTGACACTGAGAAGAAACACAAGATTATGTGCCCACTGGGGATACCATACCTGATCCCAAGAAGCTCTGATGATGGTAAAGAATGTAGGTGATCATGAGAATCTTCCGATGGTCAGAGCCGGTGAGAAGCAGTTGAAGCAAATGCAGGTGTCTGTAGGCAGAATCGTAACAGAAGAATTGCTTTAAAATAATTTCCTATCTGTAGAAATCTGAATTTAAAAATCTCCAGCCAGTTCTATTTTAGGAACTCTTCATTTCCGCCTTGAACAGCTGATTCTGACAGCTGCTGTTCCTCACTGAACTGTGTCTAACTTACCCCAGGCAGAGCAGTAGTTCAGCTTCAGGAAACTCGGAGGTGTTTCACCACTGGCTGTCACTTTGACATACTTAAAGAAGGCCAGTGGTGATTCTGTGGGCAGAATACAGGAAAGCTGCAGAACTGTGAGGGAACTCAAGCAAAGCAGAAACAGCTTCCATCCAACCTCCCTCACACAAAATGTTTCTTACACCATGCCAGCTCAGTAAGTGCACTGGAAACAGTGGGGCAATTCACCCCCAAAATCTTTCCAATGTGTGGCACTGTGTTATTGATCCAACAAGCAGCACCATGGCTTGTGAATACAGTATGGTTCAAGCTTTCATTCAATGAATTCATAATTCAATGCAATTTAATGCAGCTAATATACCAATCACGGATAATGTAGTGGTTACTGCTTTGCTTGTTCAATAAACATGGTAGAGTGGTAGGATGTGGCTTTATGTTCGTTATTCCCCCAATTGCAAGTTGCAGATTCTGTTGTGCCATCTGGCAAAGTAGAAAATAGAAGCTAGGTATTTGTGCACAGTGAGAAAGGAGGGAATAATTAACGGAGGAAAGCACTATGAGCCATTCTTGCACATCACCTAGTGTCACGGAAGAAGGAAAAAAAAGGAGATAAATTACATTTTAAAATAAAATAACATTTATAATAACAAGAGCATGCTTATATATCACCTGCAACTTCCTGAGTTTAATGGGCAAGACCTAACAAATTAAGAAGTAAAATCACCAAGGCAAAGATTTTCCACATTACATTTCAATTCTTTTAAGAATTACTAAAAATGATCCTTGGAAAATAGAATACCATTCATCACCATATTGATTATAAGATATAATGATATTACGATTAATGAGATTTAAAATACTAATTAATCAATTGTTTGCTGATTCGGCTTGAATTTCAATAAGTGACTTAAAAGCACTGTTTCATATATTTGCGGGTACAGGTTTACCATTATTTTCCTCCAAATAGTGCGTTTTGAACCTGGACAGTAGTATTATGGAATGGCCAGAGATTTCCGGCTGACATACAAAACTAAAAGAGCAGAGGCACCCTAAACTGTCGTGATGCATCTGCTGGTGGCCAGTTACAGGGCAGCCTTGGCTCCTGTACAAGTAACTGTGAGATATGATAATATTTACTAGCCCCAACAATGTATTTACTACACTATAAAAATGGCACTTTAGGAAAAAAAATGAATGCAACACTCATTTATCATGGAAAAGAGAAACAAAGGGCCATTAGATACATTTTTGAAACTTTTTTCTATTTGAAAATGTCTGAAAGTGTTCTGGGGTGTTTTTGGAAGTGTTTGGGTGAGTTCCTTCATTTGCGAGCCTATGCTGTCTCATCCCCATATGGATGGCAGTTGAGTAGATGACCTGTGTACACAAAGGGCTTAATTTAATGGCCATAATAGTGGCTCCAGCCGTGGACCGGAAAGCCAGGGGCAACCTTGCCCCGGCCATTTCTGGAAGTCCTGATGCAAGTCAATGTCCATTAGCCAGTTAACTTCCTGGCATCAGGGCTTCCATCCCATTAAAAGCAGCGATCGGCTCCCATTTGGAAATTTTTGGAACACTCTATCCCAGAAAGCAGTGGATGCTGGGTCATTGAATATATTCAAGGCTGACAGGTGTTTGATCAACAAAGGAATCGAGGGTTATTAGGGAGGCAGGCAGAAAAGTGGAGTTAAGGCCACAATCAGAGCAGCCATGATCTTATTGAGTGGCAGAACGGGGTCTTCTGCTTCTGCTTTGATTATGCTGGCATCACAGACTAACATCACGTGCTAATATCTGTATTCCAGCAACATTGATGTAGTTAACACCAGCTGAACCAGACATGACCTGCTGATATGATATGATTTGGCTCGAGGGGCCAAATGGCCTACTCCTGCTCCTGTTTCTTATGTTCTTACATTCCATGAGCTGCCAGCCAATCAGAGGGCCAGCAGCTCTTTAGTCCCAGCAGCACCAGCTGGAGCTCAATGGAAGAGGCCCCAGATCGGAGGTAAGTGTGTGAGGCTTTGCAGGGCCAGTCAAGCAGGCCCTGGATAGGGGGGAAGGGAGGGGGACTTTCCAAAGGGGCAGTGCTCACCACCAAGGGCCACAGCATTCTCAATCAGGAGGACCCCCCCGAGCCCATAAGGAGGCCGCCAGCTTTTATTGAACAGCTTCCCCAAGCAGTGTAGGCCCCCTCTGCTGCTGGTAAATTACCAGTGGCAGGAGGATGAGGCCTTCAAGCATCTATTGATTGACCATTTGAGGGCTTCAATTGGCCTCCAGAAAGGAAAGCCATCCTCGACCTTCCCCATGCCTGACAAAATCGGATGGAGTCAGGAAAGTGATGGGCACTCCACTCCTAACCTTCCCTCCCAATTCTATGGCTGTCCTCTCACCCCTGCCTCCCCGCACACTCTCGAGAATGGAATTAAATTCTGTCTAAAAGCTGCAACAGACATGGTGTCTGCAGCATGACAGGTGGATGCAGCAGAGGGTGCAGAGAGGGCAAGCTCTGCGTGATGCCCTTTGTTAAAGTTAAAGCCAGATTCCTCCATGCTCCTCAGCAGTAACAGGAGATGTCTGGCAGGCCAGCCAATGTACCCACGATGTCAGTGTGCATGCCCATTAGCACTCTTCTATATACCGGCCCACAGATGTCCTCTTCTGAGTCCCCTTCCAGTGAACTGACAAATGAATCATTCTTTTACCCTGGCCTGGCTGTGGCCCACTTGTGCCTGATGATTCACCATATGCTGATCTCAACTCCATACTAGCGTTGAAGTGCAGTATCTGAGCTGCTGCAGCTCAAGTGATGGGGTCTTTTCACCATTGCTGTATTGTTGCTCCTTTTCCTCCTCTTCCTGGGGCTCCTCTGGGCTAGGTAAGCTGCAGCTCTTGGGTGCCTAATGGGAGGAGCTCAGAAGGAGAGGTTTGGAGTGAGGGAAGTACAGTGGGATGGTATGCAAAAGGTCCATGCTCATGTATCTGCAGCTTGCTCCTCACGACAGATATCAGGATGAGGGTGAGCTGGGAGTTAAGGGCATTAGGCAGGAAGATGCTGCCATGCTTAATGTTCTCAGTGATGTCAGATGCTATAGGCCCCATGATGTAGAGAACCATCTCCTCTGTAGGGCTCAGGAGTCCTTATTCCCTGCCAGCTCTACTTTGTTCCCTTCAATTGTGGGAATTTATATTTTTGGATTTTTGACTGTGTGTTTTTGTAAGTTCGCACCTGTGGGGGTGACCTTTGGTTGACTGCAGATTGTAATGTTGAAGTACAGAATGTACCGAGGGATGATACCTTCGACCCTGCCTCAGAACAGAAGTTGACTCTGTTGTAAGATTTAACAGGACACCAGGTTAGTCTGGAGCTGGAGGGGCAGCAAAAAATTGAAACAAGAAGCATGTAGCTAGAGTGCTGTGGTTAGCTCCCTGCAGTTGGGCTCAGAGAGGCTCAAGATCAGTAATTTCACAGTGCAGCTGGGGGGGGCATAGGGGTTCAAAGAGGCCCAGAAGCAGTAATTGTTCAGTGAAGTTGTCTACTCCATGAAGCTGGCAGTTTTTGGCAACAGTGTGGCTGAGGAACTGAGACCATGAGCAGACTTTTTCGTAACCATTGGTGGCGGGTGTGTTTGGTGGTGTAATGGACAATATGGTGGGAAGGCCAAAAATCGGTTTCACAATGTCGTGAAACCAGTTGGCAATTGTCTGATCCGCCCGTCAATGGCGGGCTGCTTTTCCTGCCTTTGGACATCGGGAACTTCATTGTAATACATCTGCTGGAATCATCCCCCCACAACGCTGGATCATCCGGGCACATCGGCGTGATTGCACGCTGACGTGTTTCACAATTGTACATAAGTGACATACACTTGGCGAGCTGTACTTCACTCGGGACTTCGAGGTTTGTTTGCTTACCTTGCTTTGCAGTACTCGTGGTCATCAGCGTGATGCTTCGTAGGCAGCACCACATCACTTTTAGGGGGTCTCACGGGCAGATTTCTACCTACCAGACCAGCCATAAGGCAGGGGTGACTTTTCAATGGCTGCAGGTCATGGCCTTGCTTGGGGAAGGGGGAGAAGTGGTGTCAGGCAAGGGAAGAAGCTGCAGGACAAGGGCTGTACCGTGGAAGGGGGGTATCCCAGGGTGTGTGTGTGAGGGCAACATGTTGATCAGTGCAAGTGGCCTCAAGATGGTGAGGGCTGAGGAGGCAGTCTCCAGAGGAGATGAGGCCAGATGGAGATGTGAGGGTGTGTGTGAGAGAGTGAGTGGTGATGTCCCTTGAGCTGGCAGTGAGTGAGATGCCAGTGAACATTTGATGGGCTTGAATGTCAGAGTTTAGAGTGATGAGATGATTGCCATACTCTGGCAGCATAGATGAGATCATTCATCCTCTTTTCTGCATTGAATGGCCAACCTCAGCTCAGGCTCTCTGATCTCAATTTCACAATGTTTGTTGACATAAGTTAAGTCATTTCAAAACTTTGTGGTTTGTGGTTTTTGAAACTTCAAAGGGCCTAGAAGATTGACACTTTCATTAGCTTGCTATCCAGACTTTTGTTTTCAAGCATAAGAGAAAGTTATAAATAAATTACATTTTTTCTAAGCTTTTTTTTTGCACATACTACTATACAGTATGTTGTCCATTGGTTCTAGAAAGTGTACAGTTGGTCAATGGGCATGCAAGTGCCAGAGCTTGGCACAGGGGGAGTAAGGTGTGTGAAGGGGTGGGCGGAAGAGCAGAGCTTGGTATAGGGGACATGAGGAGCCATAGGGGGTTGGTGGGGGACATGAGGTGGCATGGATGGGGCATGGGGAGTGTTTAAAAGATGAAGAGGATGTGATGGGTGAGGTGTGGAGGGCCTTTGTGATTTATTTTCAATAGGACAAAGTTCCACGGTACCAAGGTAGGCCTTTTAAACAGCCCACCTCCATAGCTGGCAGCCCCTGTGGCTACATCTGCACTTGTTCTTGGGTTGGCTGGCCCGACCCCAGCCCACACCCGGCCTCCAGAAATGACTTTCTCCCAAGGTGGGCGGGCGGAGCGGATATTTTTCTGACTCCCCCTACCCACCTCGAGGACGAAAACCCATGCCTATCTAACAGGAACTGCTCTCCTCTGAATAACGCTTTTATGCCCATCTGAGAAGGCATCAGGTCAACATCTTGTCTCTATCAATGCAACATTCCTGAATTGTCAGCCGAGATAATGTACTGATGCCTTCAATTGAGGCTTGAACCCACGACCTCTGACTCAGAGGCAAAAGTATCACCATTGAGTCAAGGTTGACAGCTTTGTGGTTTTTAGAGAGATCATTTGATGAATGTTTACCTTTAATCTGAGGTGGGAGTGTTGTGACTGTCATGGGATCTGCAGGATAGAAAGCTCTTCCATTGGGCCAATTATATTCTTTACCATTAAAAGCACAAAATTATTCAATGAAAATGTAATACTGATGGCACCCTCCCTTTTCAACCACTTTGAATTCAGTATCACATACATACACAAAGAAATGCTTCTCCTACTGCCTTTCTACTGAAAGTTATACCATTGGACTACTGAGTTCTTCAGAATTATACATTTTTCGTATCGTTCCAACTAAATGTTTCCAACTGAACGATAAATTTATGGTCTTTCGCTCTATGACTGTAATAACAAATATGAGTAAAGAGAATTGTGATTATCACAATTGTGAATTGTGAATGTATTTATAATACTAAGATACCATGTTTACTGTACAAAGCACACTAAATGCCTGCTGAATGTTATTACAGATTGGGACTATTTCCTGTGGCCAGAATATTTTTGCAGCTCACATGTTTAAATGCTTGGATTAGATTTCATTTTCCAGAACCTGTTCCTTATTCCTATCCTTGTTCATTTCCTGTTTTAAATTCTGTACTGCTGCCTCCCACCATCTCATTTTAGCCATGGCATCCACACTGTGATTGGCTGACAGATGATGGACTTCTACAAATTGAAGTGGTCTTGCCTCTGCACCTACTAGGATGGAGTAATCCAATGCATTCTACTGTTTTATCTGTTGTCCTCTCCAAGGACTATCCATGGTTCATTCCTTAGATTTCATTTTCAAATGAAGCCTAAGCCACAATAATTCATCTATAAAAGAAAATGGGTGTTAGATTCACATAGGTTTTATTTGAAGCCAAAAATTGTTTTACCAAGGGTTCACAAACTTGTTCTCTCATACATAAGATTTTTTCAGAAATCAACAGCTAGTCTCCTACAGTTCAGTAGTTATTATATTTCAGTGGCTGTCTTTGGTTGTCAAGTACATTGGAACATTCTGACATCATGAAAGATGCTGTGTAAATACAAATCCTTTTCCCCTTTTTTTCTCCCAGTGCTTTCCTAGTCATACATGTGCCCTCCCATGTAATGGTTTACCTCTCAGTTTAACTTAGTTACCTATAGCTTGGTGCCAGTAATAAATTCCAGGTACAAATAGGAAAATCTAGAGAGAACCTAGTTCCTCTGTTGTAGGAAACCAGAGCAGGGGAGCATATCTTTAAAATTAGAGCTATGCAGTTCAAAGGTGTAATATATTCATATGTTATGAGCATGCCCAGCATGTGATGATCATTAAATACGTGATCTGGCCACGTTGGTTTCTTTGTGTCTTTGCAAGTATCTCACAATATATAACAAAGAATGCCGTCAGGGATTACTTCAAACAAAGTGTAGTGGAAATCTAGAACTTTCTCCCTCCAATCTTTTGAGGCTAGGTCAATTGAAAACTTTAAACAGATTAATAATCGTGCCTAACAAAAGTCTATCAAAGATTACAGAACCAAGGTGGAGATGAAGTTAAAATACATATCAGCCATGATCGAACTGAATGGCAGGTCAGGCTTGAGAGAAAAGGGCCCCTGTTACTATGTTCCTAAAATATTGAAGACAAATCATAACCTATCCAGATCTCTTGGTGTAGCAAGATTTTTTGACACCTCACAAAATGCATCACAGCACAGCAGTTTATTTTTCCCTTCCTAACTATACCCCCTCTTCTCGCCTACTGGTACTCATTACTTAATGGAATAGTTCAATGTGTTCCAGTTGCTCTCTTGTACCTTTATTTCAAACGATTACTATCTACGCATGTACTTTGCTAGTGTCAACACGTTATTTTAAGTATTTCTCTGTCCTCTTTCCTCTCTGAAATTTTACTGTTCACTTCCAAAGGGATGAACTCAAGACTTGAATCTCTAGCAATGCTATATTTAATCCAGCACAAGAAGAAGCTTCACAGGGACCGGGATGAATGATTTTCATTTCCTTCCCAGGGGTGATCTTTAATCCCTGTTTAGCACCTTCCCGTAGCTGTGACTGGGTACCAATTTATAAACAATGGGCAGCATAATGAATCTTACCATTAACTTCAACTCACTAACCTCCCAGAAACCAGACACCTTTTCAATATTTCTGCTGATTAATATCTTGTACAGATGAAATGTTTTTTCTAATGTTAGTAAAATACTCTGGTCAAATTGTATCTTTTTTACAATTACAATGGTGTTAACAACGCATGTAGAAAATTCATGGGCCATAGACCAACTTGGATTAGAGTCACATGGGGCAGTACCTCAAATTGCACCCAACAATTCAAGCACAAAAATTATAATAGGCTTAACTTCTGAGCTCCCTAGCACGGATTTGGGTGGTACCCCAAAGATGTGCTGGGGAATCCTCTTCGGAAGTCCACAGGTAAGGGTTTGCATGGAAATTGCCTAGAAGTGCAAACTTCCTCTGGGCAATCACCCTGCACTTCGAACCATCCGAAAATACGATTTAAATCGCAGCCTTTGGATGATTCCGGCTGTGTGACACAGATAGTTACCTAGAAAAAGTTAGAAGAATTTAAACCTCTTCTAACTTCTGGGTAACCATTGACCCAGATTGACGACCCTGCAGGACTCCCACCCGCATATCCCCGACCCCCCACAGTGGACACTCCCCACCACCTGACTATTCCCCCAACATGGGACTATCCCAATCCCCAATAACCTTTCCCCCTTGATATTGCCCACTGCACCCCTTCCCAACTCCCCATGGGATTTCCCACGACCCAACTGGACCAACCCCGCCCCACAGGCACAACCCACCTCCCGACCCGACCCAACCCATCCCCACCCACTCAAGGTCTGACCCCCCACAACACCCCCTGAGGTCCGACACCCCCTCCACCACCACCCCCGAGATCTGACCCCCACCAGCCTTCCCTGAGGTCACAACGCCTCACCTCCTCCTCGAGGTCTGACCCCCTCTTCTCCTCCTGAGGTCTGATCACCACCCAACAGCCCCACGAGGTCTGACCCACCCCAGAGTCCGACTCACCCCCAACAGCCCTTGAGGTCCAACCCCCCACCCCACTCACCAGTTCTTGACCCACTGTCCAACTGTTCCCACCGCCCGAGGTCCGACACCCACCCCCCCCAACCATCCCCCCAAGGTTCAATCACCCCCAACCCCACCACCTCCCTGAGATCCAACACCCCCAACCCCCACCAAGGTCCAACCCCCTCCAACCCTCACCCGAGGTCCGACCCCTCCCCCTCGGCCTGCTCCCGCTGCAACCCCGAAGTTCTGACCCCCTACCTCCTTTACCCCAAGCTCTGACCACCACCCCAACCCCCCTGCGAGGTCTGATCCACCTTGCCCTCCACCTGCCCTCATCCCCCACCCCACTTCCCCACTCCCCACCTCCAGCCCCCGAGCTCTGACCTCTGATCCCTCACCTCCCAAATCTTATCCACTTACCTTAGAGACTTACCTTCTCCCTGGCTTGGGAGCTTTAAACTTACCTGCTTTATGGCAGCTAGTGCTGTAAAAAAAAGGGGCGTGTCCTCCTTCAATTCGACAGTGCTGGACTGCGATGCTGGGCTTCGGAGACAGCTGCCCTGCCTGGATCTCTCCCGGCCTGAGCTGGAATTTCGGGCAATACAGGCACAGGAGAAAATCCACACAGGTAATTGGGCACAGAGTGGCAATCCGACACTGAATGACACTCCGAGGAAGTTACTGCCTTATATTATCATACATAGGATTAACCTGGTGCTGGTGTCACCACTATTATAAAATTGCATCTTGGTATCCCTCATACCCCACTGGTTGCCACTCCTCCCCTCACCTTGTTCCATCACTCTAACATAAAGAATCACGTAAACACTTTGGGTTTAATGGCATTCCGGTCCTGCCAGCAGCCGGAAGTTTGGCGGATGGAGGAACTTAATTTGGCGTGAGACCAAAAATCAGTTTCCCAACTGCAGGATGAACTTATGCAATTGTGTTCTTGGGACTTTAAAAGTGAGTCAAGCTTCTCAACAAACCATGTTGGGTGGTTGCACAGCATGTCACACATTCTCATTAAAAGGCCACCTCACCAGAATAAGCTCCCCCTTCAAATTAAGTTTCCTGCTAGTGAGAAATTAGAATGTTCACTATTACAACTGAACATAACTGACGTACTCCTGGTGAGATAGACTTCTTCCATGATTAACAGTGAGTTGCAGCTGCATTGCCCTCTTTGGGGAGCGTCTATAAATGCCAGTCTGTGCTTGAGCCTGAAGGGATAGTGCCAGCTGTCCCGGGAGGGATAGTGCCAGGTGTCCGGGGAGGGATAGTGCCAGGTGTCCAGCGAGGGATAGTGCTGGCTGTCCAGGGAGGGATAGTGCCAGGTGTCCGGGAGAGATAGTGCTGGCTGTCCGGGGAGGGATAGTGCAAGCTGTCCGGCGAGGGATAGTGCTGGCTGTCCGGGGAGGGATAGTGCCAGGTGTCCGAGGAGAGATAGCGCAGTCTGTCCGGTGAGGGATAGTGCAAGCTGTCCGGCGAGGGATAGTGCCGGCTGTCTGCAGCCAGGAGTGGCAGGCTGATTCACTCATGCGGGTGTTGGTCATGTTTTGGTTGGGGGAGGGGCTGTCTGGGAACTGATGGTTGCAGAGTGAAGCCGTGGATGTTGAGGTTTTGGTGCTGATGGTTCAAATTATGTTGCTGGGAGGCAGATGGTATGGTGACAGTGATGCGGGGTGTTGGATCCGGTAGGGTGGGAATGGCAGGGTCATGGTCGGGTACGGAAGGGTTTCATTGGGGTGGTTGTAAAAATTCAGGCTAACGCTGGCCTCAAGGATGGGAGGGGCCAGGGTCAGAATGGGCATCTGCACTTGGATGGTTAAGGGCTCGGGGTATAAAGACATAAAGTATTATAAGTTCAAGGGTAACGGGGTAGGTACAAGGTGAACAGTAGGGAGATGAAGGATAATGTGGTGTTGGTGAAGGAAGACAGGGTGAGTGCCAATAAGAGATATGCACCATTGTTTTACTGGAATTTTGCAACACAGTCCCATGGTGAGAGTGAGAACTCAAAGTGCGAAAAGGTTCTTCAGCGAGGGGTGGAGTTACTGGTGTGCTTCATGGGCCAACTGAAGGGGCACCCTAATAATCATTAGCCAACCATGCTCAGTATGTTCTCATCTCTATGGTCAAACACCTAAGACAACAGCAGCATTCCTCCATAACTTGTGGGTCTCATTGCAGCATCATTCCATCAAGGTCTGGAGCAACAGTGAAGCTTGAGCTGAAGGCCATATCCTCTTGACTGAGGCAGGGATGGCCAGAGTGGGAGAGGGAAGAGGAGGTCCACTGGGGGATGGCCCCAATGTGCTGGGTTGGAACCGTGAGGTGTCCAGGTAGATAATAATGGCTGAATTGTTCAGGGATGGAGGGAAAGTTTCAAATAATGTGATGACCATATGGGTCACTGCAATGTGTTCACAGAGCACCTCAGGCATCCCGGACGATAACCGGCACAACCTTATCATTTTTCTAGCCATGGTGCAACTGAGGAGGAACTGGTGCAAGGTGGCCCAGCACCAGGAACAGCAGCAGCCAGAGCAGCAAGAGGCAGTGGCTGCGAAGGCTGCTCAAAAAGCATTCTCAGAGGGATCTGAATCGGGTCACCAGAACCTGCTGGGTGGCCAGATTCATACCAAAGTCTCAACTTCAACAGTGATGTGCAAGGATGTCACCCACACAGTTCAGGATCCTTATACCTTGCACAACATATGATGTGAGACAATAAATGGTGAGCAAATAGACCCACATCATCCACGAGTGCTCGGCAATGAAGTGTGACACCCTTAAATGTAAGCAATCATTTCAGCAACTAGCAGCATAATGAGAATACCACAAGCATAAACATGGTGCAATTATATATATATATTTACAATTCTAACTGATATTTACAGTGATAGTATACCTGTGCCACCTATGAATTATAATGAGGCATCACAAAGTGGGAGGATCTAGTTTTATTCACGTTGCGAACAAACGAATTAGGAGAAGGAGTAGGCCACCTGGCCCCTTCGAGCCTGCTCCGCCATTCAATAAGATCATGGCTGATCTGATTGTAACCTCAACTCCACATTCCTGCCCAACCTCGATAACCTTTCACCCCCTTGCTTATTGTGGTAATTAAGGTTTTCTCTAATGTGTAATATGCCTTTAAGAAGAATGCTATTAAGGAAGATCATGTGATCTTTGTATCCAATAGGAGAGTTGCAAGGGCTTCCTCAGTAGTTAGCAGTATGGAGATAGGGTTTGAAGTGAAAGTCCACATGCTGCTGAGTACCTTTGTAAATAAACTTAATGGGCAGGATATTCCCTTCGTCAGGCGGGCATGGGAGCGGCTGCGAAATTGACCACCGCCCGCGATCGGGCCCCGAACGTCATTTCATGCTGCGGGCCAATTAAAACCTGCCCAGCGTGAAACACGACCCATCACAGGTCGGGAAGGGCCGAGTGGGGACGGGGGCCTGTCGGCCGCTGGATCCAATGGTGACCCGGTGGCCGGTTTAAAAGTGGCCCAGGCAGCCCCAGAAAGGCTGCCAGGGAAGGACTTCTGTCTGCAGTTCTAATGATGGGCTCAAGTGCGGCTGCAAACGCCGGGCGGGAGAGCAGGTCAGGTGGGCACGTGGCCCCTCCCCCCCACCCCGAATTTTCTGATGAGTGCCTCGCTATCCCCCTGGAGGAGGTGGCTGCCAGGAGGGACACCCTTGTCCCTAGAGATGGGAGGAGGAGGCCATTGCACCTTACCAAGAGGGCATGGGAGCAGGTGGCAGCCCGGGTGAGCAGCCACGAGGTGGTGCGGCACTCCTGGGTGCAGTGCCGGAAGCACTTCAATGACCTGCTACGCTTAGGAAGGGTGAGTACCGTGTTGGCATGGGTCAGTGTGGAGAAGTGTTTAGGTGTGGCCATCCCCTTGTGGACCTTAGGAGTGCTAGAGTCTGAGTGTCAACTGTCAATCATGCCGGAGCTAGCCAAGGGGGTAAGCCCTGACTACTTGGACTGAGTGCTTTGCGGCTCGAGGGCCACAACTCGGATGTGCCCTGTGATGTGTTCCTCAGCTGGGGTTGGCCAGGCTGCAGGTAGAGAGTGGACTAATCAATGCTCCTCTGTCCATTCAGAAGAAGTCGAGCCATAACCAAGCTGAGAGGACACGTACACGTAGGCGCCCGCCCAACATGCTGCTACTCTCCCGGTTCGAGCAGGATGCCCTCAAGCTCGAGAGCCGGCACACTCCACATGCAACCGGGCGTGGAGAGGCAGGGATGCCAGACGAAGATAAGAGCGCAGTGCCCAGAGGTGAGACATTCAGCTTGAGGAACCATTTTAATGTAGTCTCTTCACTGATGTGGGCCTCGAACCTGGAGTCCCCTTTGATCATTGAAAGACGATGGCACCATGATGCTGATCTCCATTGACCCACCAGGGTGCCTGGCATGAGCAGTGACAGTGTGATGACTTTAAGTAGTGACATGTCTTTCCTCTCCCTTTTAGGTTTGCCAGCAGGCGTCCAATCTGCAGACTCCGAAAGGCCACCGCTGACACCAGAGGACCACTGGGCGTCATTTTCACCTGCGTCACACCCACTCTCTGAAGCAGGCACCAGCGCAGATACCATCCCTTGGGTGGGCACTATATCAACGGCTAGTATCTCGGTGCACATTGGTGAGGGCACTTCAGTCATTTGCGGTGCAGGCGGAGACAGAAAATGCCCAGGGGGCTGGAGGACTGCTGGGGACCAGGACAATGCTCAGTTAAAGGCTGATGATAAGACTTTGGAGTCATCCATTAGGTGGCAGGTGCTGGGTGTCCAGTGAGATGTGCAGGAGGATCTGGCGGAGATCCATCAGGGTATGCCTGCCATGGTCTCTGTTGTGGAGGAGTTCCTACAGAGCATGAGCACTGCATAGACCCTCATGGCCGAGCACGCTGCTCTTCCATTGAGAGAGTGGCGTCTCTCATGGAGAGGCAGTTCCAGGGACAGAATCAGGGGCTCCTGGGTTTGCGCTCAGATCTGTGAGCCCTCACACAGACACTGACCTCAGGTGGTCAGTGTCAGTTGGGAGATGGATGAGGCACCCAGTATCCCAGCTAGGTGCCCGTCCATCAATGGTGAGCAGGGAGGTCCAGAGCCACCTCACGTTGGCGCACAAACTGCTTGTCAGCTCTGCGGGGTCCTCTCCGGACACTCTGGATTATGGCAGCAGCTCCTCCATCCCTCCACCAGTGACCATGGCATTAGTTGAGGCTGTGGTGGCTGAGGAGATGCCAGCTGTGGCACTGGCTGCTTCCTCCCAGGTGAGGCCAGCACAGGCTCCAATGGCCGGAGGATGACTGCCAAGGTCATCAAAGCCAACAAGGCAGCAAAGTCAGCAGGCTGTCTGCAATGCCGGTGCCAGCGAGGGGGGAACACCTAGACGTAGCTCTCACAAACATAAGTTAAAGGCACCATGAGCACAAGAGGGAAAGGTCACGGGTAATTTTATGTAAATTTCTGTTTACTTTATCTATACTGGTCTGGGAATGAAGACCAGAAACATTTATGTAAAATGTTTTGAACTGTCAAAGGAGATAAATTTTGTTTTTGTCATTATGGCCTGTGTGTGCTTCACCTTTTTATTTTATTGGTGCAGGGTACGCCAGTATGTATTGCTGGACATAGGTGGCTCTGAACTTTATTGCACAGGCACTGAGTGTTCTTTGAGTTCAAATGTAGGGGTCATTTCAGACATCCGGGATAGAGGAGGCAGCTCTGGCATGCGCTTGAAGCTGATCCTTGCTGGCCTAGCTGAAGAAGTGTTGGATCAAGGCGTACCTGGTGTTCCTGCCTCGCTGCAGCTTACCGAGGTCTGCCTCCGCACCCTCAGCATTCTCCTCACCGTTCTCCTCTTCTGGCTCACCAGTGGATTCATCCTCTGGCCTGTGCAACTGCGTCAAGACCCTCTTCCTCCAGTGGGTTCCCCCTTGCCAGTGCCAGATTGTGGAGAGTGCAGCATGCAACCACAATCAATGACACCCACCCTGCGAGGGTGTATTGTAGTGCTCCCCTTGAATGGTCCAGGCATCAAAAGCGCATCTTGAGAAGACCAATGGTCGTCTCTACACCACCCTTGTGGAGGCATGACTCATATTGTAACCTTTCTCTGCCGCTGTTCTTGGGTGGTGGAGAGGCTTCAATGGATAACCCTTGTCACCCAGCAGCCATCCAGTCAGGTTGGAGCACTGAATAGCCTCGGCACCTGGGAGTGTCTCAGGATGTAAGCATCATGGGAGCTGCTGGGGCACCTTGCACAGACTGGCAGAAACTGCGTCTTGTGGTCACACATTATCTGCACATTCATGGAGTGGAATCCCTTCCTGTTGACGAAGACACCCGGCTGATCCGTTGGTGCCTTGATGGCCACATGTGTGCAGTCGATGGCACCCTGGACGCAGGGGAACCCAGCAATCGCTGCAAAGCCTGTGGCTCACTCTGTCTGGCTGGCCTTGTCCGTGTGGTAAAGAATAAAGGTCAGTACTTGTCTGAACATAGTTTCTGCCACCAGCTTGATGCAACTATGGACAGCTGATTGTGAGACTCCACAAAGATCCCCCACTGAGCCTTGGAAAGAGCCGGAGGCATAGAAGTTGAGGGCCACTGTGACCTTCAGAGCCACTGGCATGGGGTGTCCACCCACACAGTCAGAGCTGATCTCAGGCCCAAACATCTGATAGATGGAGGTCATTGTCTCCCTTGAGAGATGGAGCTTCCTTTGACATTGCACCTCAGGCATTTTGAGATAGCTGCATCGCTGCCTGTAAACCCTGGGAGCAGGATAAGGGTGTCTTCTGCAGCCCATTCCACCTTGCACTTCCTGTTGGCCTTGCGCCCCTTGTGCCTGCACCTCTCCTCCCACAGGTCCCTCCCCTGGAAGCTACATAGGGACATCTGGCCCCCTCCACCTTCTGCCCCTCTCTTGTCCTCAGAGGATGTGCCTCCAATGGAGACCACAATCCCCATCACCAGGGTAAGGGAAGGCTGTCTGATACCTGGAAGGGCCCACACCGTCTGAATCCTCTGGGGGCCTGGCAGACAGCAATGAGTCCTGAAATGAAGTCTGGGAATGCTAAGAATGAAGTCCCGAACAGGGATGAAGCTGCCAAGTACCAGTAAACAACCAGCAGCAAACTATCTCCAAAACTGTTCGCTGCTCACACTGGCAATGCTGCCGACCCTTTTTATCCCGCCCTTGGATGAGGTTTGTGAAAACGTTGGCTGGCCGTCTGCCCATTTTGCCTGTGCGACGAGCAGAAAATTGCACGGGCAATTAAAAATCACAGCCAATTGGACTGTTATGGGTCTTAGGTGGAGCTGTTAATTAATGGCGGGCGCTGCTCCAGCACCTGTGCGAGCCTGCCAAGTGAAATATTGCGCGAGTGCGCTATGACATCGGGACGCTTGCCCGATGTCATTGTGCGCTATTTTACTCCCGATCAGGTGAGACACGCGCCCGCCCATGGGACAAAAAATTCTGTCCAATATTTTCCACCTAAGAAGGGTCTGCTGATCAACTCTATCTATAGTACCAACTCGGACACCACTTACAACAAGCATGCGACGAGGATCCACAATATCCAACACTTATCAAGAATCTATCTAGCTCTAACTTAAAAATATTCAAAGACTCTGCTTCTACTGCCTTTTGAGGAAGAGAATTCCAAAGTCTCACTACCCTCTGAGAGAAAAAAAATCTCCTCATCTCTGTCTTAATTGAGCCACCCCTTTTTTTTAAACAGTGACCCCTTTTTCTAGATCCTTCCACAAGAGGAAACATGCTTACCACATCCACCCTGTCAAGACCCCTCAGGATCTTTATGTTTCAATCAAGTCACCTCTTACTCTTCTAAACTCCAGCAGATACAAACCTAGCATGTCCAACCTTTCCTCATAAGACAACTCATCCATTCCTGGTATTAGTCTAGTAAACCTTCAGTGTACAGCTTCTAACGTATTTACATCTTTCTTTAAATAAGGAAACCATACTGTACACAGTGCTCCAGATGTGGTCTCACCAATGCCCTGTATAACTGAAGCATAAACAGAAAACGCTGGAAAAACTCAGCAGGTCTAACAGCATCTGTGGAGACAAAGACAGAGTTAACGTTTTGATTCCGTATGACTCTTCTTCAGAGCTAAAGAGTAGTAAAAATGTGATGAAATTTATACTGTTTAAGGGGGGGTGGAGCAGGTGAAGCTGGATAGAAGGCCAGCAATAGGTGGAGGCAAAGGAGAGATTGATAAAGAGGTCATAAACAAAAGGACAAAGGGGTGTTAATGGTAGTAGTACTGGTTAAAGGAGGTGCTGTCGGTGGCATGAGGTCAGAAAGCAGAATGTGGTAACAGAGGACAGGGGTAAGCATTCTGGAAAGAACAACATGAATAAGTGACCTGGGTGGGGGTGGGGTGGGGGGAGGGGATGGTGGTGGGAAAAATGATTGAAAATAGGATAAAAGGTAGGGGTCAAACAATGAATGAAAATGAAAATAAATAAAGATAAAAAATTTAAAAAAAAAGAATATTAAAAAAAGGGATTAAAAAAAGGGGTGAGGACGGAGGAGAGAGTTCATGGTCTGAAGTTGTTGAGCTCAGTGTTATGTCCGGAAGGCTGTAAAGTGCCGAATCGGAAGATGAGGTGCTGTGCCTCCAGTTTGCATTGGGCTTCACTGGAACATTGCAGCAGGCCAAGGACGGACATGTGGGCATGAGAGCAGGATGATGTGTTGAAATGGCAAGCAACAGGAAGGTCTGGGTCATGCTTGCGGACAGACCGAAGGTGTTCCGCAAAGCGGTCACCCAGTCTGCGTTTGGTCTCTCCAATGTAGCGGAGGCTACATTGGGAGCAGCAAATGCAGTAGACCAAATTGAGGGAGGTGCAAGTGAAGCACTGCTTCACCTGAAAGGGGTGTTTGGGCCCTTGGACGGTGAGGAGGGAGGGGGTAAAGGGGCAGGTTCTGCAATTGCATGGGAATGACAAGCCCACCAACTCCCACAGCTACCTCGACTACAGCTCCTCATTCATTGTTTTACCCCTACCTTTTATCCTATTTTTGATCTTTTTTCCCATCACCGTCCCCTCCCCCCCCACCAGGGCCATCTGTCACTTATTCATGTTGTTCTTTCCAGAGTGCTTACCCCTGTCCTGTTGTTACCACATTCTGCTTTCTAACCTTAATGCCACCATCAGCACCCCCTTTAGCCAGTACCACTACCTTTTGTTTGTGACATCTTTGCCAATCTCTTCTTTGCCTCCACCTATTGCTGGCCTTCTATCCAGTTTCACCTGCTCCACCCCCCTTAAAGAGTATAAATTTTATCACATTTTTACTTCTCTCTGGCTCTGAAGAAGAGTCATACGGACTCGAAACGTTAACACTGGCTTTCTCTCCACAAGATGTTGTTCGACCTGCTGAGTTTTCCCATCATTTTCTGCTTTTGTTTCTGATTTCCAGCATTCACAGTATTTTGCTTTTATCTAACTGGAGTGTAACCTCCCTATTGTTGTATTCTTTCATGCCTCAATTTGCGACAAGGAAATGTGGCAAACTAGGGGAGAAATGGTGGGGGAGGGGAAGGGGAAACCTATGGGTTACCTCGAGACCCCTTACTAACAAACTTCAGGGTGACACTGGCGGAGACAGACAAACAGCAAGATGTTTTTGTTTACAGAGCAAATGCTGATGGTGTCATTGAGTGATAATGGCTTTAGAAGGATTGGTGCTGAGAAAATCGTGCACTATAGGTTTCATCCAATGGGATTAATGAGCAGTTTGAATGCTGGATAGTGAATCTGTTGTATTCATGGAGGAAAAGATTAGTAATTAAACGAGTCAGTTCTGCAAGGGTCTACTGAATAGTGAGAGGGAACGAAAGATTGTATTCAGAGAGAGGTAAAAGAGACAGAAAGGAAAACTAAGAAAAATTTAAAACTTCAATATTTTTAAATAACCCCAAAATATTCAAAACCTAAAGAAATTAGTTTCTGTACCTCCAATAATTAATTTGCAGTGCGAGGTTGATTGGCAGCAATTAACAATTACCACATTGTTAAAAGAGTACTTATGCTACTAATTACTTGTCCTAAATATCCAGAAGTAGTTTATCTACTGCGTAAATACAGCAACTTTGTCACACCAAATGCCAAGTATTGGTGAGGCAGATAGCAAGATGCCCTTTCTCTGAAGCTAAAGCTAGAGTGGGGAAACTCAAACAGCAACTTGTGCTCCTTGCTTAAAGTTGATGCACCATTTATCCATAAATAACGATGAGTGCCATTAGCCTCATCATTCCACAATAAATTCTGGACCAATGATCTCAGTTACTGCAATCCACTAGAGTGTGATTCATTGCCTCCAGGAATTGGAGAGGAAAATTCCAGAATCTTTTCTCTACCCTTTTTCCTCTCCCTAAAAATTGTTTGATGATGGGCTGGGTGAGGAGACGTTAAAGGAGATTGACAGTGTTGACCCTGCTACAATTCATATGGTTAACTCATTTGCAGTGCCTTACGTTGAGGTAGAGCAACTGCTGTGTAAAATAGGAGTAGTGTGCTGAGAGGGGAAAGGTGCAAGTTTGTTCCTGCTGTTTTTAAAAGCATGCAGCAATTTGCAAGAGCAGCTGTAGACTGAGAGAGCAGCAGGTAAGTATTGATAGTGCTAACAGCTCAATTGTATGTTAGATTTTGTGGATAGAAGTCTTACCAGAGAATTTTTATTATTTTCTATGAGTCGCTTCGACTGACAGAGCAACCAGAGTGACAAGGGGAGGAACAATCATTTGAGAGGAAGTAGAATAAATGAGTTCCTCACTTTAAATCTGATCTTCAGACCCTTATGGATGAAATGCTAGCAAGGAGAGCTGAGTTCTTATGGTTTTCAAAAAATGCTTTTCCAGTGACGTGGAAAGAGATGATGATGATGATGATTCCAAGTGCCATCTCTCTGATCTTTATCACTACCATTAGGTACAGATCATAGAGCTCTTGGAAAGGCACTCAGCTCTAGTTGTGAGAGATGGCAAAATCAGTAGGATTCATAAGCTGAAAGTTAGTAGGTGCAGACTTAGCCACTCAACAGTTGTGAGCTATTCATGCAGAAAGGTGGAAGAATTATCTGTACCTTTTATGGCCTTCTCAATATCTTTAGGTTCCACACACTCATTCTCAGCTCAAGCTCTCTCTTTTCCTGCAGATCCATCACAGCAACTGGGGGAAAGATGAAGATTATGGATGAAGAAGAGGAGGACGGAATAAGTTTCTTCCTTGTCAATTATAATGATGAGGATGAGGACAGGAACCAGTCAACCAAAGAGTAACTTGTTCCAGATTCTACCCACTGTTCCCTGCCCCAAGCTCCTTGATATCACACTACATTTTTCGCTCCTACACACCAGCTCAGATACTTTCACCCTATGTAGATAGACAGTGAAGAAGTGGTACTGGCTGATGAAGTAATGTCAGAAACTGGCCTAGAGTGTTATACAAAGACTGCTAGAAACAAGGCATTCAGGAACTTGCAAATGCTTATTAACTATTTACAACTATGTACAGGACAGATAAGCACAAGGCTCCTTCTAGAGACATCTCCTTCTGAGTTCTAGGTACATGTGATCTGATTACTGATGTATATAAGCTATTAACACTTTATACTACATCTCGCCGCCCCCCTCCAAGTCTTTCATTCTACCCATTAACATTAATACATCCTACTTGTCTCCCTCTCAGTCTCTTGCACAATCTCCATTGTATTCTCGGCTCTCTTAGAGGACATGTAGGATGTATGTTCTCCATAGTCTTCCTAGAGTGCACATGAATCAGTAGACAGAGATTCCTGTTTCTGGTGTATAGCATAAAGGTGATGAACAGATGTTTCTTCTTCTTTGTATCCCTATAGAGATCATGCAGTTGGCTGCTCCTCCTTGAAGGAATGAGACTTGATCATCTTCTGTTAAGGTTTGTATATCTGTATTAGGTCTGCAATCTTCTGATCCAGCAATTTTGTTGCTTGGCAAAAGTAACTGTGGTTTAAGTATTTGCAGTGATTCCTGCACAGTGAATGAAGTGCTGTGCCATCCCAAATGTTTCATTCAAGGATGAATCCAATGGACAAACAGAAGAATGAAGATTATTCTCAAATAAGGTTACTGATCTGTCTGTTAATAATGTGGGGTTTTGTCTTTCTGCTTGTGGTTGTTTAGCATGTGCACACACTGCTTTCATGTCAGTGTGAGTTTGCTGTTCACTAGCTATTGGCATTTCAAGAGCTTCAACAGTCAAGACAACATCTGGGATAAAGCAGAATGTTGCCTTTGGATCTGTAGCTATACCTTGTTTTACTGGGTCAGGTTATTGTTCTGCTGCATCTACTAGATTCAGAGGAGTTACATTTCCTCGTACATCTGAAGTGTGTGTGAGCTCAGTAGCCAGTATTTCAGCAGTTTCAGTCACTTCTTCAGCCTTGACATCAGTGTGTGTGGAGGCAGCATTTTGTTCTGCAGTTCTCTCAACTGATCATTGTCAGAGCTAATGTTCCTGGCTTCACTTTGTGAAAATCAGTGCCTGCATCAGGTTGTCTTGTATCATCAGTGTCTTTACCAGAATAGTAAGGTAGGTTGGCATCCTGGTCACATATAGCAGTAATGTTCTGGTCACACTCATTAGTGGTATCTTGGTTATAATCCCCATCCACTATCTCTTCAAAAAAAGTAGTCTGAGGTCCAAAATTTCTACCTCTGATCACTGAGGTCAGTGGCACTCTTGCCTCCTTCTTTGTCTGCCTTCTCCTCAAAGAGGGGGTCTAGTTCCAGAATGCCGTCTTGTGGCTGCAGGTGTGGAAGTCTCCATACAGGGAGCATGTCAAGCCGTCCTAGGTTGACTTGCGTTTCCACTGCTACTGGTGAATAAAGAAGCTGCAAAGCTGTACAAGCTTTTCTGCTTAATAAAGACCAAGTTTGATTATTCACAAATTAGTGACAATGTGGAGAATGTTGGAAAGTTCTCTTCCATTACATCAAAGTGTGGCAGTCATCTGCCTTTGCACCTTGAATGGAGTGACCCCTGAATCGTGAAGCTGGGTTGTAGGTGGTTTGAGAAATTCAGGCTTCAGCCACTGTACCGTGTCAGAAAGAATGGACACTCTTGCACCCATGATCAACTTAAAATTGGTTTTGTGGCCAATGACTATGATCTCTACCATCCAAAAGGTGCTCTTGGATTTTGCAATTTCACCCAAGAGAGGCACTTCATGTTCCTCTGTATCTTCTATTTCTTGGATACTGTTTGATCTGATTGGTCTCCCTTCAAAGTTTCGAGTAGGAAGCTTGTGGTTGCAGCGTACTGCTTTAAAATGGCCCCTCCTCTGGCAGCCATGACACTCTGCATTGGGGGGGCATTCTTCCCACCTATGGGGTATTTTAGCACCACAATGGGAGCACTGGATAATGGTGCTGACCGCCCTCTCTTCATTCTGGGTCTGCTTTTTAGTGAATGTGCTCGTACTTCTATTGCTCACAAACTGGACTGAATCAGTAGTCTGGGTCCACAAAGGTTCGCCATCACCCTGATTAAAAGTCAGTTCTGTTTCTGAAGCTCAGCCTGCCTCACCAATTGAATTGCTTCGGGTAATGTTTGCTCTTCTTTGGACTGTAGAAAGTCTAATAAGCCTTCATCAAGGATGCCCACTGCAAAATGGTCTCGATGAGTTCGTCTTTTAGAGTACCAAACTTGCAACCATCATATCTCTGTAATCTCCTCCAGGCCTAAACCCTCTGAGATATCTGTGCTCCTTTAATTCTGGCTTCTTGAGCATCTCTGATGCCAGGCCCAGGAGAATGACAATGGCTAGAGTTGAGAGTAAGGCTTCTCAGAAAAGCATTTCAGGTTAGACATCAAGTTTATCCCTTTAGCTGTCCACACAAATGGAATGTAGGAGGCAAGATCAGGTTGCCCCGGCACACTCACAAGAGATACAGGCAACAGTGGCTCCTTTCAATAACCAAACTGTTATAAGAGAGCCTCAGCTCAATGAGCTCTTTCGCTACCTCAGCTCTTCTGCTCTGAAACACTCACCCATTCCCTTGTTACTCTAGACTTGAGTATTCCAATGATCTCTTAGCCGGCCTTCAATCTTCCATCCTATCTAATCTCAACAGCAGTGGGAACAGTAGCATAGTGTTACTGTAGTCGTAATCCAGAGGCCCAGTCCAATGGTCTCGAGTTCAAACTTAGATTAAATTAATTAATAAATCTGGAATGAAAAGCTAGTCTCAGTAATGATAATAAAACTATTGGATTGGTGGAAAAACCCATCTGGTTCATTAATTTCCTTCAGAGAGGTAATCTGAGGTTGTTGCCCAGTCAGGCCTACATATGGCCCCCTGCCCACAGCAAAGCGGGTGACCTTTAGCTCTCTTAGCCACTCAGTTGTATCAAACCACTACAACTGCAGTAAAGTTAATAATAAAACTGGACCTAAGCACTAGAAATGACTCAATATTTGGACAGTGAGCCCTGCAAAGTCCTCTTCTCTAACATCAGGAGACTTGTGCCAAAGTTTGGAGAGCTACCCAACAGACTAGTCAAGCAACAACCTGACATAGTCATACTCACCGAAACATACCTTACAGACAACAGGCTAGATTTTACAGCTGCAATTCGGGTAGACCCCCACCCTCCTCATCACCGCCACCCACCACCCCCCCCCCCACACAACCCTCCACCGTGTTTACACGAAATCTGGTGTGATGATGTTGGGTTGGCAGCCTGATGCCATCGCGCCAGTCTCTTATATTACACTGGGCAAGCAGGCGCTGAAACTAGAAGCCAACCCACTGTTTTTGAAAAACCAATGAACGAGCAATTGACCTTGTTAAAGAGCCAATCGACTGTGATTTTACATTGCCAACTCCATTTCTCATTAAGTGCATGGGAAAAATGCTGGGGGTGAATTATGCCAGGTATGAGGAGGTGGCACAGGGGAGATATAGAGGACTGCCAGCAGGACCATGGCTGTATGTAGCAGCAGAGCCTGCTGCTGAAGGTGGCAGCGTTTAGCTGTTGTTACACTTTATTTCTTCAGATTTTTTAGCCTGACATTACAAATAAGGAGAGAGCCAAAGGGAAGGTGGCCTAGAGACAGGGATATCCTGGTGGGTGAGGACTGCAGCAGAGGAGTCAGAGTTTGCTGTCCCCGTGGGGATCGCTGAGGAGGTTCCTCCATTGAGGAGGAAGTGAGAAGGAGACAAGGGAGGCCAGCTGTCCAGGGGACAGGTGTGTCCTGCACTCCAGGCAGGTGAGGGATCTGCTGCTGCACAAGGGGCGGAATAAGACAGATGACAACAGCAGCCAATCCATGAAATGAGAAGATACCATCGTGTGCAGAGAGTGTACAAGCAAAGGATTAATTACTGTAGTAGAAGAACCTGGTACCTAAAGGGTTAACAGGAGACTGAGTACAGTACTGTCCACGCTGTGATGTAAGAAAGTAAATGACCTAGAGTTAGGGCCAGTCGAGAGATGAGTAGGAATGATAAGGACCTAGTATGGAGTTCTCTCCATACCTACTGCAAATATGTACATAGTTTAGTATTGTCAATAAAGACTTCCTTGTAACTTATACCAGACCGCAATAACAGAATATATCATGGCACCAGCGGTAGGATCTGTCATGGTGGCAGCAAGGGATAAAAAATCCACAGCCTCACTACAGTGCTGAAGAACTAAAGAAAAGGACATTGTCAATGCTTTCTGCACTGAAGCAACCTCACTCCTGAAGCTAAGATGCTGAGAAAACTCATCATAGAAGCTCCAGAGACACGAGAGCCTGGAAACAGGAAAAAGATAAAAGTTTAAATTCAGGCAGAAGACTCAGCTTCAACCAAGCACAGCCAACAGCCTGCAGGGTGAGAGAAAACTCTTTTAAATTTCCAGGCTAGCCAGTCCTGTAAATCCTCTCTTTAATCGAATGATGCTGAAACGCTGTTTTAATTTCAATTGCTAGCCCAAACCCCAACTCGGTGTCCTCCACATGTGTCCAGACTGGAACAAAAAAGAAAATCAAGAAGACAGGGAAAACGTTTTTCATTAAGTCAGGTCGCTCGTGATTCTTTGGCCTCCCGACCAGTTCCTGACCTGCAGCATGCTGTCACTGAGTGAGAAGTCCCTTGGCAGCCCTACGACCCCACAGCCATTTTGGATTCTCCTTCTTCACCAGAGCGCTGCCACCATTTTGAAATCTGCGCTGAAATGGGGGAAGCGCGCGAAAATCCCTTCTTCATCAATAACCGGCGACACCATCTTGAGACCCTCTTCTCTCTTAAAGCTACATCTTCACTTTAAGAAGTTTAAAGATGGATCATAATACTTCATGCCCATCTCCAATGGGCCTCACCAACGGCCCTAATCAGTGCCAGCATTGGAGCCATTGGAGAAAACTTTTTTTGAGATATAGCATTGCTGCAGGATTAAATAAAAAATCGGAGGCAGGACAAGTTAGCATATTACTTTATTCCATTGGACCAATTGCAGACAACATCATTGCAAGGCAAGCCGTAGATGAGTCATCTGCTAAGTTTGACATTTCTTAAAAACTTTCCACCTTTTCTTCAACCTGGGACCCAATAAAATCCTGGAATTAGCCAATTTTAATAGGAAAGTCCAGCAGCCTGGGGAACCTGTCGATTCCTTCATCAATAATCTCTACCGCATGGCAGAAAGGTATGAATATGATGACTTAAAATCTGAACTCATCCAAGAAGAATTGTGATGGGTGTAGCGGATGATTCATTCCCTGACTTCCTCCAAGCCAAATATGATCTTACTCTCGACAAGGCTGTCCAGCTGATTAGACTCTCTAAGCTGCGTGACCAACACATGACCATACCCAGAGGAGAGAACAGTTCATGGGGCAGATGCCACATCACAGTCCACTATATCAAGCCACAGAAGTCCATGGACTGACCAAGTCAGAGTAAGCCACCCCTGAACTATCCTGCCAAACGACCTTGCCAGTGCTGTGGTGCGAAGCGACCTCACAGGAAAGACCAATGTCCTGTGAGCAATGCCCAGTTCTTCCACTGCCACAGACAGGGACATTTCAGTAAGCTGTATTGGCTGAGACCCCAGCACCGCACAGACAATGCAAAAGCCATCCATTAGGTAGAGGCCAGTGACCCAGAAGACATACAGCCTCTCTTCCTGGGTGACATCAGGCTCTTTGTCCTGGAATACAGACACCATGGTGAACGGCCGCCTAACTAACTTTAGGTTAGCTTCAGGTACCAGACTGACAGTCCTATCCGACGAGGGATCATGGTCCCAAGGCCTTTAGGTCCAAATGACAGACACCCCACTTTATGGAGCAGGGGGTGTCAAAATCCCAGTCATTGACATGATACAGGAACCCTTGAGATATGGCAATAAACTGATACAAGTCGAAATCAGCCCTTCTCTCTCCTCAGCAGGGTGCCTGCATAGCTCTCTATCTTCTCCAGCCAGCAGAAGAGGTGAAGACAACCATGGTCCTCACCTAGCCTGAACAGCATCCCCTGAAGGTTTAACCATAAAACAGCATTCAAATGTTGACTTCATTTGTAACCCCTCTTATTTCACAGCGAAGGTCCATTCCAGGTCTCTGAACATTCCCAAGGGCCAGGCCAACCTACTACACATGAGGTTACCACAGCGCCCTTGGTACAAGTGACGCCAGAGCCAGAACGACCTTCAGAGAAGCCTCTACCTCCACCAGCGACAGAAAACATGTCAACCACTGGACAAACCCGACAACCTCCAGCCAGTGTGCCGAAACCAAAGCATCTGCTGCAACCAGGTAGCAGACGCACACAACCTAGGCAACTAAACAAAGCTGAGCTGCCTACTCAGTCTTCTTCTATCCACTGCATAATAGCAGCGTGAAATAGCCAGCTTCACCTATTGCTCAAATTTTTGAGATACCTTGCCCTTTCAGGGTAACATGAGGTAGACTGGGCACTTTTCAGGGCCAAATGTGACGGTCTTAGGCCCGTTCATGAATTTGTGCGAAATATAGTGTGAAATGATCTGATCAGGATAGCTATTATCACGTAGGATATCTTTGATGCACCTTATTTCAGTACCAAGATTGTATTGTGAGCAAATGGCTTGGGCTCTATTTACGAGGTTGCCAATAAAGCCAATCTTATAGTATGTGGAACTGTAAGAATCCCAATGTGTGTATTGACCAGTGAAGGTAGGTTTAAGGTAGACAGTCAATACATGCATTGGGATTCTTACAGTAGAAGAATGGAGCCAGAAGTTATAGTTATATTCTGGGATGATCCTGGAGCACTGAGTAGTTTTAACAGATGGGAGCAGGACCCAATAGTGCTTTATGTGATCCAGCCAGATCTAGCGGTAGATGGCTAGATTAGTTGTCCACTATATCCTTTCAAGTTTACATTTGTTGGACTTAAGGGAGTGGAGGTGAGGGCTGCACCAAGGAACAGCCAGGGTGAGAGAGAATATTGATTTTAATGGGAACTAGGAGTTTGAAGATGGAGGTGAGGTTGTGGTTAAGCAAGTCAGTTAGTCCAGAAATGTTATGGCTAACGGAAGGCCAAAGGTTTAGTAGTTGCAGTTTTGAAAGTGTGGATCTAAGGAATTGGGAGAGAGTTTTTTTTTCCTGGGGCAGATGCAGAAGAAAATTTGATTTGCATGTGGAAAGGAGATGTGAATGGAAATTAATACATGGAAGTGATCAGAGCTGACCTTATCTGTTACTGATACAATGGGACTAGCAAAACCAAGTGAGATGGCAAGGTCAAGGGGGTGGTCATTAATGTGAGGTGGGGAGTCTACCTGGAGGGAGAGATTTAGGGAGGATAAGTGGGCAGTGAAATCCAAAGGAGGGAGAGCATGATGAGTTGAAGACAGAGGTTGAAATCACCGAAGATGAGAAGTCATTCAGTGTAGAGACTGAGGGAGGAAAGCAGGGAGGACATCTCAGTTAAAATTTTTTTAACATACTTGGAAGGGAGATAGAGACAGAACAAGGTGAGATTTGGTGAGCAGCAGCCTAAATGCACATGTGAGTGGCAGATTATATCATCTACTGGATGCACTGCAGAAACTTGCCAAGGCTCTTTCAACAGTATCATCCAAACCCACAACCTGTACCACCGAGAAGAGCAAGGGCAGCAGTTGCATAGGAACAGCACCACCAGCAAATTCCCTGCCAAGTCACGCACCATACTGACTTGGAACTATATTGCCATTCCTTCAAAATCCTAGAACTCCCTCCCTAACAGCACTGTGGGTGTACCTTCACCAGGTGGACTGCAGCGGTTCAAGAAGCCAGCTCACCACTGCCTTCTCAAGGGCAATAAGGGATAGGCAATAAATTCTGGCCTTGCCAACAATGCTCACGTCTCATGAATGAATAATTAAAAAAAACTGAAGTCCATTCAAAATTCTTCTGCCTACCTACTAACTCACACATGTCCTGTTCAACTATCACCCCTGTGGCTCCCAATCTGGCAATGCCTCAATTTTAAAACTCATCATTGGTTTTAAATCCCTCTATGGCCTCGCTCCTCTTTAATCTCTCTGATCTCCTCCAGCTCTCCCCAACCCGTTAAGATATCTGTGCTCCTCCAAGTTTCGATTGTTGAATATCCCCAATTTTAATCTCTATACCATTAGCTGCTGCGCCTTCACCCTCTCAGCCCTACGCTCCTGAATTTCTTCCCTAAATTTTTCCACCTCTCTACCTCTTTCCTCTTTTAAGGTGCTTCTCAAAAATGAACTCTTTGGCTTCTGCTCATCTCTCCTAATATTTCTTGATGTGGCTCCATGCCAAATTTATTTAATAAATTTTGTTTGATAATACTCCTGCAAATTGCTTTGTCTTACCAGATTGAAGATGCTATGTAAATTTAGGCTGCTGTTATTTTTGTTACTGAACAGTAGTTGTTATGTCTTCTGGTTTCCATACATTAGAAATAATCACACTTGACTCAAACTAATGGAGCTTCATCGAGTGTATTTCTTTCAGCTCTCCATGCAGCTGGTGGACTGATAGACCGATCTATTTTGCGGAATCTTCTGCTCTTACTGGTGGTGAGCTTGGAGGCGGGTAGGGCATTAGGTAATTAGGTGGGATGGTGGCATAACAGAACCCCACCATCTTCTCGCCCTGCTGCCAACTTGAGGCCCTTAATGAGGCCAATTAATGATCACTCAAGGGCCACATCCCACCACCTCTGGTATTAACCCGGCAGGCAGGCCTGTTGCCATGTGGCATGCACAGCTGCTGAAACCTTGCGGCCAGCTTGTCATGTGCATGGTGGTCCCTCAATCAAAGATCTCAGTGCCTGGTGGAGGGACTAGACATTGGGAAGGGGGGCTTGCTGAGAGCTACCCACCTGCCCTTGTGGCTGACCACCCTGCACCCCTCTTCCCATGACTCCCATCCTGTGATCCCCCCCTACCATGTGGCCTGGGTCACTCTGTGTTCCTGGGACTCTGGTGCCCATCCTTTCAGCAGCAGCCCTGGCCTTCCTGATGGAGCTGCTGAGCACAAGAGCTGCAGGCTTCTGATTGGCTGGCAGCTCTCAATAGACAAGACTTCTGCCTCCTAGGATCTTGATTCCAGGGGAAGGCCCAGTGCTGGCTTCGTCACAGCCAGATTGGTTTGTGGTTCAGCAGGCCTTCCTGAGAAGAAGAAGCCAGTTCTCCAGTTGGCAGGCAAGAACCCTGACACCTCAACAAGATTCTACCCAACGTTACTTGGTACACAACTGCAGTGACAGTGAATGTGCCACCCTGGGATATATATATTCACATAATTATTTCCTAGCTCTTATGAATTAGAGAACAATATAACAATATAACAGCAGTCGACCACCTCTCATGAGGCCATAAAGGGACACGTGGGAGAAGTACAGGAATAGGAGAAAGAATATTAGACATCTGGAAAAACAGATGTGAAGAAGTAATGGCCTTCACAGTGGATGTAAAAGATTTGTGCAAGAAAAGATACGTTGCCCTCTTCACTTTCTATTTGTGCAGTTTTTCTTGGAGCTCATAATTTTTTGCAAGGTCTTATAGAGGTAGAGTTTTGATCCATAATAAGGCTCAACATTTTCTGCGTTGAAGTATTGGTCTTCAATGCCGGGATTGTGTAAAATGTAATAATTATATTGGTGATAAAGGGGGGTATTTAAGAATGCATCCAAAATAATCTGGATATGAATCATCCTTGCAGTCATCAATGAAGAATCCTCTGAGTGATGGTCCTCATGAGGTTCCAGTTGTGCTTCTCTACCTCCAAAGCAACTGAAGCTTCCTCCATATGCAAGCCTGTCAGAATTACAATGTTGCAAAAAGCACAGGAAGCAACCACTATGAGGAAGACATGATTAACAGCATATCACAAGACTACTCCTAATCTGTCCAGGCAGTGAAATCTATCCTTCAGAAGCCCTATAGTTCTCTCAATGACACTCTTCTAAACTCAAGACAGTATAGGCTTACTTTACTTAGCCTCTCATCCCAGGAAGCAATCTAGTGGACATTCACCGTAATGCCTCCAAATCAAGTGTATCTTTCCTTAGATATGGAGAGCAAACCGGCACACAATACTCCAGATGCGGTCTCACCAAAACCCTGTACAATTGTAGCAAGACTTCCTATTCCTTATTCCAATCCCCTTGCAATAAAGGCTAACATGCCATTTGCCTTTCTAATTGCCTGTTCATTATTGGGCCTTGGTGCACCATTCATCAGCTTCTGTTCTTGCCGTGTGCATAGTGCACACAAGTAAGGGAAAAATCTCATCATTTGAAAGCCATCTGGATGCCTGACTATCTTCCCTTATATAGTTCAAGGTGCTAGAATCCCAGGTGGATCAGTTGATAAAGCAAAAAATCTTTTCCTGATTCTAATAGAATGGATGGGTAGGTCCTATTTCCCTTTGTTGTGGGCGTCCATAACCAGGGAGCATAGATTTAGATTAAGAGATAGGAGGTGTGAAGGGGGTTTGAGAGGAAGTTTTTTTTCACCCAGAGGATGCTGGTCCAAAATGATTCAATGTGATCATGGCTGATCTTCTGCCTTAACTCTACTTTCCCTCCTACTCCTGATATCTCTTGATTCCCTAAGAGACCAAAAATCCATCCACCTCAGCTATAAATATATTCAACGATGGAGCATCTACAATCACTTGGGATAGAGAATTCCAAAGATTCATGAACTTTTCACTGAACAGGTTTCTCCTCATTTCAGTCCTAAACGACCCCTTATCCTGAGACTGTGCCCCCATGTCCTAGATTCCCCAGTTAGGCGAAACAACCTCAGTGTCTACCCTCTCAAGCCCCTTCAGAATCTTTATTGTTTCTATGGGATCACATGCTTCTAAACTCAAGAGAGTATAGGCCCAATTTACTCAGCCTCTCATCATAGGACAACCCTCTCATCCCAGGAAGCAATCTAGTGGACATTCACTGTAATGCCTCCAAATCAAGTGTATCCTTCCTTAGATATGGAGAGCAAACCTGCACACGATACTCCAGATGTTGTCTCACCAAAGCCCTGTACAATTGTAGCAAGACTTCCTAGTCCTTATTCCAATCCCCTTGCAATAAAGGCTAACATGCCATTTGCTTTTCTAATTGCCTGCTGTACCAGCAAGCCAACTTTCTGTACTACTGAACATCAACAATTAGAAGTTTCAGGACTTGAAAAAAATATTCTGCTTTTCTGTTCTTATTACCAAAGTGAATAACCTCACACGCCCCCACATTATGCTCCATCCGCCACCTTGTTGCCCATTCATTTAACCTGTCTATATCTCCTTGCAGCCTCTTTGTATCCACCTCACAGCTTACATTCCCACCTAGATCCATTACTCTCTGTTTCTTTATCTAAGTCATTAATATAGATTGTAAATAGCTGAGGCAGTAGCATTGATCTTTGCTGCACTCCACTAGTTACAGTCTAGCAACTTGTTTATCCCTACTCTCTATTACTCATGCTAATATATTATCCCCAATTCCATGCGGCGTTATCTTACATAGTAGCCTTTTGTGTGGCACCTTATCGAACGCCTTTTGAAAATCCAAATATACTATCTACTGGTTCCCCTTTAACTATCCTACGGGTTACATCCTCAAATAAATCTAATAAATTTCCCTTTTGCAAAATTATGTTGACTTTGTCTAATCGTACTATGATTTTTTAAATGCATTGTTAAGACTTCCTTAATAATAGGTCCCTCAACATTTTCCCAATGACTGATGTCAGGCTAATTAGCCTGTAGTTCCCTGTTTTCACTCTCCCTCCTTTCTTGAGTAGCGGTGTTAGGTTTACTAGGTTCCAATCTGCTGGGATTGCTCCAGCACATTTACTATTTCTATAGCTATCTCTTTTAGAACCCTAGGATGTAAGTCAGCATGTCCTGGGAATTTAGTAATTTGGTGATACAGAACTTGAGTATTGATGAAAAAAAGAGACATGTTGAAACTTTTTGTCCTGCACTCATCACAACATTCACAAGAAGACCAATATAAAGGGAAAACGACAATATATAATGTATGCTGATTGGTTGGCAAGTGGACTCTGATTGGTAGAGGCATTGCCATGGAGAATGCACCAGTGATGGTAACTGAGAGTTAACTGCTTTCCCCTTATATTGGTATTCTTGTGAAGTGTCCTGATAAGCGCAAGACAAAAAGCTTCAACATGTTTTTTTTTCAGCAATATCCTGGGGATTTGTTGGATTTTAGTCCCTTGAGTTTCTCTAATACTTTTTCTCTGCTGATATTAATTACCTTAATTTCCTCAGTCTTATTAGCCCCTAGGAATTATACATCCAGGAATTATACTTAAGGTGGTATATTTTCATGAAGAAAGGGTATTTCACAATTTGGAAACAAAATAGTTGCATCCAATTTTGATAGAAGTATCAAAATATTGAAGGTCCATGACAAGAATGGGCATTCACCCACTACTTTAACACCCAGGTTTTGGGAGACATCTTCAGCACTGAGTTGAAATTCGGTTTCAACTTTTCACCTCTTAGCAAAGAGGGACAGTCATGAAGGGACATTTTCAACCCAAGCCCTCAGTCATGATGCAGAGGTTCCGGTTCAATTCGTGAAATAGAACCCTGAGGGAGACAAGTGCTAACTATGTGGTGAATTTGAAGTAACTAACGGAACATTGCAATTTCGGTGAGACTGTGAATGACATGCTCAGAGATCTTACCTTAATGCCACTATCAGCACCTCCTTTAGCCCTTACACTACCATTATCACCCCTTTGTCCTGTTGTTCATGATATCTTTGTCAATCTCTCCTTTGCCCCCACCTACCACTGGACTTCTATCCAGCTTCACCTGCTCCAATAAATAATATTAAACCATATGAATTCCATCATATTTTTACTTCTCTTTAGCTCTGAAGAAGAGTCATACGAACTCGAAATGTTAACTCTGTTTTTCTCTCCACAGCAGCTGTTGGACCTGCTGCGTTTTCCCAGCATTTCCTGCTTTTGTTTCAGATTTCCAGCATCCGCAGTATTTTGCTTCTATCTGGAAGAATTCATGTCTTGAAAAGGAACAAGGAAAAGTATGGCAGAAAGAGCCTGGAGAGTTCAAGGACCCCAACAGGATGAAAAAAGAGTGTGTAAGGACTCAACAACCTGAAGAAATGTAGTCTTATCTCAAACAAAAACATGGAAGAATAGCAGAAGAAACTCAAGGAGACCCTGCTGAATGACAGAGTTCAAGACGAAGTAAGTAAACTTCGCAAAAAAAAGGAAAACCTGCTGAAAAACCTTCACGCACAACAAGATTCCCTCAGGTCAAAGTTTGTGCTTCTGGAACAGTACGAAGAGAAACAGAAAGAATTCAGCACCTTTCTGAACAAACTGAAGAACCAGGAGGCAGCCAACAAGTACAAAAAAGAGACAGAAGAGCTGGAGAATCAACTGAATGAAGTCAAAGAGGCTTTGAAAACAAAAATTGTAGAGCTTTCCAAGAAGCGAGTGGATAAAGACTCAGCTTCTGAACTAAGACAAGCTGAGATTTCACCTGAGAGAAGTCTGGCCGACAGTGACGTCAAAATGAAGGATGAGACTAAACTCTGTGGTAGAAAGAAGAAGACAAAAAGGAGAAGGTTCTGAAAAGAAAATAAAATGATGGCTGATAGCACCCCTAAACACTCAAAGGAGGCAATAAACAAATTATCGAACTGTGCCTACTTTGATATTATTCCAGTCCCTCACAATGGTTTGCTGGATTATTATGCTGAAGATAAAATCAAAGAGGTACAAGTTATTTGCTTATCTGGAAAGAATTCTAGATGCTGTAGACAAATATGAAGAAGTGAACAGGTGACTTGTTGGAGGCCAAGCTTGCACGCTTTCCTTTTCACTATAGGACGACCCCCCCTCACAACGACAGGAGCAAGAACCTGCAGAATTGTTGATGAGGCGCCGTCTTAGGACTGAGCCTAATATTTCCAAATTTGGAGGAGAAGGTGGAGAAGAGTCAAGGAAACCAAAAAGCTGAACATGACTTGCATAGTCATGAGAGACAATTTACTGTTGGAGAAGCAGAATGTGTGAAGAATTTCGGTGGAGGACTGAAGTGGTTACCGGGTAAAGTAGTTCAGTGACTGGACCATTATCATACCGTGTGGAAGTGGAAGGCTGGATCACCCATAAGCATGTGGTCCACAACAAGATATGGTTCCACCTGTAACCATTACTGAACCAGTCTTTCCTGTTGAAGATGCTCAACCAAGGACTGACATGTCTGATGCCTCTATCAAAGCGGAACTGCCAGTGCCCACCGAGGTACCTGATGTTCATGCAGTTCCAGAGAATGTGATTCCCAAAAAAGAATCGGAAGTCGTGGAGCTGCGACGTTCCACACGAATCAGGAAACCACCTGAAAGACTGAACGTGCAAACTTCATGACCTGTGTAAATATTATAATGTCATGAGATAAATATACAATATGTAAAGCAAAGTTAAAGTGGGAGGAATGCAGTAATTATGTTTTATTAAATGCTGGACTGTAGCTTTAAGAATAGTCCTGTGATGTAAGATCACATGATCAGTGTAAACCAATGTGTTAGCAGCACGGGCTACCTCCACTGTCAGTGTAAAGATAGAGATGGAGTTGAAAGCACATGTGTAGTTGCTGTCTGAGTTGTAAATAAACCTAATGTTTCCACTTAGAAAGTTGTCTGCAGATCAACTCTATTACAATCGGCGACTAGGCCACACTACAACAAACCATTTTACAGATTACATTGTGTGCCATTGCTAAATGTAGAAGCTGTTCGGTGTTTTTCTGCATTATTTTTGTTACATTTCTTTCTAGTTTAGGTTTAGGCCTAGGCTTCACATTTTTGAGATTTTTCAGTAGCTCCTTATTTTTTACCTGTGTCATAGTGACAGCTGCAATTTAAATCACCAAGCCACAATTCTGAAAATAAGCAACCCCTTCAGGATAATTCACTATTTGTTGGTTTTGGAAGGGGATCTGAAGCATGAGAGGGAGATATATTTACTGATAAAGTGTCTTACTGCACCTGATCTTACCTGGTCATATATGCAAACAAACCAAGGTAAATATACCAAACCACATGTGAGGGAGATATGACTTTACCACTTATACATCACTATAGTAATTGTCGGCACCTCCTTGGGCTATATTCCAAGATAGGGCTGCCTCTGCCAGTGGTTGCCAAGGTGACAGCAGCCTTGAACTCTTTGTTACTGGATTCTTTCAAGCAACAGAAGGTAACATTGCCAGATTGCAAAGTCACAGATACACCAAGCTAGTGATAGATGTCATGTTGGCCAGCAACAACTTGGATTTCTACAGTGCTTTCAAAGTAGTAAAATATCGCAAGGTGCTTCACAGAAACATTATCAAACAAAATTTGACATCAAGCCACATAAGGGGATGTTAGGACAGGAGCCAAAAGTTTGATTAAAGGTGTAGACTTTAATGAATGGCTTAAAGGAGGAAAGAGAATAGAGAGGCAGAAAGATTTATGGCAGAATTTTCTGTGCCCGCCGGTATTGAACGTGTTCGGTGGCGTGGGCGGACAATATAGTGAGAAAGCCATAAATCAGTTTCATGATGTTGTGAAACCAGTTTGTGATTGTCTGCTCAGCCAGTTGATGGCAGGCCACGTTTCCTGTTAGATCATCCACCCAATCACACTGACATGTTTCACAACAGCATATAAAAGGCATGCACTTGGCGGGCTGTACTTTGAGGGGAACTCGGAGATGAGTGCACAGTAATGTTGCGGAGCGCTCACAAGGGACGCCTGTTGAACTTCAAGGATAAGGCGCATTGGGTAGGGGGAAAGGCTGCCCTGCCGTTGAGGCGACTTGTGGGTGGTCAAAGGCAACCCTGCAGTTGAAGGTAGTGCACAAGCACGTGCGAGGTAGGCGGGGGTGGTGGGCAAGGGAAGCGGCCACGCATTAGGGAAACCTTGTATAAAGTGACTATTCCTCTGCAGCTGAGACAGTTCAGGCATAGCCACATTTATATGATTGGGGTCAGGCTTCTAGCTTTTCAGCCTACTCAAGCAACGTAGAGGCATCAAAGCGCCACCAAATGTTCCAGAACTTTTCACCGCTCAGGCATAGACTGCAAACTAATGAGCATTTTAGTAGACTGCAGAACAGTTGGATGACTGGGCACGTTGTACAATCTCCTTGCTAAAGTTGGCCGTGGAGCAGTCATTGGTGGAGGCGCTCACAGCCCCTTGCAACGTCAGCATCCCAGTTTGGACCAGTATCCCACATGGTTCAAGCTAACAGCACAGCCTTGCAGTACGGGTTAGGAGAATGCCTGTGCCTGAGCTGACAGCACAGCATGCAGTCCAGTGGGCAAAGCTGCTGCCAATTGGTCAGGTGGAGTGGGGTGGACGACCGATACCACATCCTCCCAAGCCGAATTAGTGCGGTTGCTGCCCATCCTGCGGCCAAAGCCGGGGTACAGGACATCACAGCAAGCCTCCGCTGCGTCCAAAAGGTGCTCAAGGGATGTGTCATTGAACCTGGGGGCTGCAGTCTTTTTGCTTTTCAGAGCCATGTCTTCCCTGCAGCAGTCGTGGGCTGGAAGCACTGAGAGGTCTGCACGTGGCTGGACTTTAAATATGGCGCCCGGGGTGATGAAGCGGCAAGGTGATGGCATAATTCACCTGCCTGCCATGGAAATGCATAATTAATGCGGCGGGTTTAGGACAATATGGTGTGAAAAGCCACCATTGCAGCCCGCGTGTAAAATGTCGTTTACCCGCCCACTACCGCACTTGGTGCAAATCTGGGACAATTCATTCCTTAGGGAGGGGATTTCAGAGCCAAAGGTCACTCTTTCACCCACTTGCCTATAGAAAACAGCCAGTATATAAAGAGCACTACACCTTGATGTGGTCATATGGATTCCTACCAACAATTCCACAACATCTTGACAGAGTATAGTTGTATTTCGTGAACATGCAGCTAGCCTGTGACCATAGGTAGATAATTAACCACACAAATACTCACTACTTTGGACCAGTTACAAGCCCTTCAAGTTGTGGCAGCCTATGGTGCCACCCTTATTTGTCTTGAGATGCAAAGAGGATGGGCTGGAATAGGTTTATCGGTTTTACCTCCTCCTGCAGCATGACCCTGCTGCACCTCCCTTTATCAATGCTAAGCGTCTCATAGGAACCATCATCATTCCAAGAAAAGCAACTTTATCAACACAATAACATCTGAATAAGATATTATGGGTAGAAATATCTGTTCTTCAAATATATATTGTGCCTTTTACTTTAAATATAGATTTGAACCAGTAAGGAAATTAATGGTAACCTTCCTAGTTTTTTTACTTCCATAAAGAATGTGCTGCAAGACAATATTTTATAATAACTTTCAGATTCTCTGCGGGTTCTTTGGCATGACAGATTAGATTTTAGTTGTTATTCTGAAAGGCCCTCAAAATACTAACAGTTGGACAATAGCAATAATTTTACACAAGGGGCCCAGTATTTTTTAAAGGCAACCTAAAAAATTTACAAAGCAATGTGCCAGCAAATGAAAACTGAAGAAGAGCGTGTATTTAAACGGCTGGATTTTCTGGTTGACATTATTTCAATGCTGTAAGTTTATGCTGGTGTTAAAATAACGCATGCATAAAGACAAGGCTGCCATCTCATTTTAAACTTAATTACAAATAATTAGAATTATCATTAACTTCTTTGTTCTCCTCTGTTTGATTTGTTTTAAAATGTTTAGCAAAATGATCTTAACTGTTCATTATAATGTTAACCATGTTATCTGCTTGATTTTGAAGAGGACCACTGATGGTGAGACCATTTTTATAAAGTTGTTAGATTATTAAGAACTGTCAAAAATACAAACTATCTGCAATACCTGAATACCAAAAAAAACTAAGAGTGTGATGATCTGATATGATAAAGCAATCTCGCTATTCCTATGACTGAATGATATTCTCCATTTTAATTTCATTTTTTCTGTTTTTTTAATATTCCTGATTTTCCCTCACCTTTTCAAGCTCTGCCATTTTTGCAGTATTATTTCCTTTTGTTTCTTTGTTCCACTTTGGTTCTTTTCCTTTGCAACTATCATTATTTTCTTCTACAATATTGATGGAACAAATTGCAAAGTTGATTTTGCTAATTTTATTAAATTTCATTACAGTCCTCTTCCCTTTCACAGCTTTGACCAATATTTATCCTGTTGTGCCAAATAACTCACACAAAATCTAAAAAGCTATGTGAAAATATTGTGAAGACCCATGTGCTAGGAAAAGCCTATACTTTCTTTTGTGCAAAGACCAGGGTGAACAGGGGTGTTTTCTGAAAGCGGATACATTGGTTTCCTGATTATGGCATCATTAGGTTCCAAGAACTTCCCATATGAACTGAGGTTGCCATGAGGATCAGCAGCTAAGAAGCAAGGGTTAATGAAAGCTAAATTCCAGTGGGGTTGTGTCTGCCTGTGTTTTCTGTTTGGTAGTTCAGAACACACTGAGAATTCATGTAAAGAGCAAACAAGCAAGTTTCTCTCCGAATGGAACAATTTTCTGTTTGGCAGTCTTCAAACAGATTCTGGTGTTAAAGCAGGTCTCTAAGAATAGAGCAGAGACTGTGTTACTTTGTGTGTTATCCAGCTGGAAAGAGTAGAGAGCTGAAGACAGGCAGGGCAGGGGGTTGTGAATTGGACAAAACCCATTGCAGTTTCAATGTTGCCAGAGCCCACCAGACCAAGTCAGAGAAGGGAGTCTCTGGGGATTCTGTGCCATCAGGATAGTTGGAACCCGAGTCATGTTAATCATGTCCAGGCATGTGAACTGGAATACAGCTGCTGGTAAATGCAATTCAAGGGACAAAATGATTGAGTAGGTAGTGAGAGACCATACATAGTGGAGGCCAAGTTGGAAAGACTAAGAATGCACATGGTTCCACATTTGTGTGGGATGTAATTCATGTACATGAGGTGTATCTTTGTAGTATCGACTATTTAAACTGAAATTTACCTTTTTATTTGAAATATCCTTTGCTTGTTAATTAATATTGAATGATGTTGATTTTAGTTGGGTTGTTACAGTAAAGGTTTTAAAATGTGCAATATTGTTTATCAATGTTCTTTCCATTGGCTTCATGCGGATTCCTTTCATTCGTAAGTTATCGATCTCTATGGATGTCTTAACAACACTGAAGCAAAAAATCAGACTTGGGATAGTGCAAGCAGCACAAATTCTAACCAAGAGGCCTAAGACTGGCCTGAAATTAGGCCTCAAGCTTCATAAGAGATTAAGTGACTGTTGTCTCTTCATTCAGCTCCCACATTTGAGGAGTATTAATGTCAGACTACTTGCCTCACTAGCAAAAGGCAGAATCCAAGTTCTTGGAGGGGGCTTAGGGCAGATATTGTGGATGGGGGGATAACTGCAATGACTATGGAGTGGGGAGATCACCCTTGCTCCTCACAGCAGAGGTTTTTACAAAAAAATTTTAAAGATCGTATTTTCAGTTGCTGGATGCAGCAGCATCTGAAGAAACCAAGAGGGAAAGGCCCAACATCTGCCCTGTTCATTGCTGCCCAAATTCATTGAGGGGACCTACAATATTGGGCTGGATTTTATGTCCCTCTGCTCAGCGTGTTTTTGGTAAAATGTGTCAGGTGGCTAGCCCACTGCCTTCCCGCCCACCCTTGACCCAGTCCCCATAATACGGTGAGTGGGTAATATGCCCACTAACCTGCCCATCCTTAGGCCTACTGAAACCCTTATGTGGCCAATTATTGCCCACTTAAGACCCTCAATCCACCTCCACTGCCATAATATGTTGGGCAGTGGAAGGCAGGCAAGAGTGGAAAAGCTGTTTTTTTAAACAAATTTGGTGTAAAGGTGGGCAGGAAGGGGAGAAACTTCCTTTGCTGTGCAAGTCAGAGGCACCCGTCAAAATGTTACCCCCACTTTGTGCCTCGTCTCCTGTCCTCCAAAACCTCCCCACCACCCCCACCCCCACCCCACCTCACTCCCTCTCTAGGGTGTCCCATCCCTTCCCGCCAAAAAAGCCTGGGACTTGCCTGGCTCCAACGTCCATCCTTGATCTTTGGTGGCCTCCTTGCAGCCCCAGCAGTGCCCACTACTGAGTTCTGGTGCTGCTGGGACAGCAAGAGCTGGAGGCCAATCAGATTGGTTGGCAGCTCTCAATGGTGGGACTTCCTTCCAATGAGGGGCGGAAATCCAACTTGCAGCTTGTTAAGGCCACTGGCAACGTGTTATTGCTGCAGGGCAGCCATTTTTAAAGATTCTGACTGACTTTTCTTCTGGGGGGATGAGCAGTATGCCCACACCTCCCCCAAAATACTCAGTCTATTAACTTCTGTGCATTAGTAAGTGAAGGGTCTTGTTGGCTACCAGGAAAATGGCCCAGCCGAAGTTTCTTGTCCAACATATTTCAGGCATCCTTGGGGTGCAGGGCATTGGTCCCTGAAATTAAGCTTCCTTGCATCTATTTTGCATCCATTAAACAGGCCAGGGAGATCCAACTTCTACCCTAATGACTTCCAACTGGCTCTTCATGGAACTGAACCAAAAACCAGGAAGGGTCAGTGTGTAGGGGGGCCGAGTTGTACTATTAATGAGAGAGTTGATATGCAGACACACCTTGGATGGAAACATTAAGTTTATTTACAATATACTCAGCAGCAACTACACATGTATTTTCAACTCTAACTCCATTTCTATACTGACTGCTGAGGTAGCCTGAGCTACTCTCCTATTGGTTATTACATCATGTGATCTTCCTAACAAGCATCATTTTTAAAGGTACATTACACTAAATAAAACCATGATTATTACAGTCAGTGTATGGGAAACCATCTACTGAAGAAAGTGCTATCTAGACTTCATTCTGAATTCACTGATTTCGACAGTCCTTCGCAACAATATGAAATCACGTGGTTAGATATCAATGCAAAACACCTGAAAAAAATATTTTTTAAAATTATACTTTCGAATGGGGAGAAACTTCTAAATGAGCTGTTGTTGAAATTGATGTTCCTATTGAGATCTTACTGAGTTATTTGACAAGCTCAGTGAAGTTCACTTTTCTTCGCAAGAACTGAAACATTTTCATTATGCACAGCAAAGTATACAGCTTTGCCAAAAGACTTTGCTGGTAGCTGTGTGCTGCAAGCCAAAGTAACAATGTTCCCGACATTGTCACTTAATATTGTGAACTGTGAAATGTCAGTCCTAGAAATTAAAAATGTAATTCTGCAACATTTGTTTCAGCATTACACAAAACTCAGCAAACATGTTTATCCACTAAAGGGAGGCAAATGAATTTCAGAATTTTGTCTGGTTTTAAAACCAAGTTTTCAAGAGAGGCATGATTACTGTGAATCTAAAAGAGAATTTGATCAATGTGGATGGTGACTCTGTTTTGAGAGATAATTTTAAAGTCATGCCCTATGGATTAGTTTCGGCTTTCAATTTGACAAGAGTTCCCTAATTCTCTGAAACGGCCGTTGAAATATTCTTTTACTTTGTTGCGTCATATCCGTGCGGTTTGCTTTGCTTATATAAAAAACAACTGTAGAAGTCACTTGAATGTAGAGATCGATTTACAATTGAAACTCTCTGAAATCAAACCGAGATTCCACAAATTGTGGCTGGCAGCAAATCCTACTCATGAGACAGAGGTTAGTTAACAGCTGCTCCTTTATGTTCAAGTTTAATCAGTAGTATAGTATAGTACTGGTACTGTGCTGTTAGTGTTGCTTTCTATCTTAAGCAATATGTTATGTTAGCCGAGGAAATAAAATCCTCCTGTCCTGTGTAGAATTATGTTTCTAAGAAAGAGTGCAATGTGCATGGGACAGGAATCTTCGAAGGGAGCGCTCAGCAAAAGGTTTGGGCACTTTCACCATAGGTGATCAATGGGGGAAATTCTGCAGTGGGACTGGGAGTGAGGGGTTAAAGCAGTGAACCACAGGGAGGTCACAATCATTTATAGAAGCCGAATAAAATGTTCAGCCAAAACAGTTATCCAACCTACATTTGACATCCCCAATGTGGAGGAGATCAATGTTAGCATCAAATATAGTATCATAATTTAAAAGTAATATATAACAATTGGTTTCTCACGTGGGAGACCAATGGTTTGGAAAGGGTTGAATGGGCCTCTCCTCTTTCTGGTGCCATTGCATGGAAGAGTAGCACAAAAAGTGTAGCCCAGCATGGGATGATAGATGAGTGAATAAGGGAATCCCATGGGCAACAGTTCCTAAGGAAAACAGAAAGAAGGGGATATTGTGCTTGACAATGGGATCATGGGATATATTGTAGAAATGGTGAGGGTGTAATAGTGCAACAGAAACAGAGGATAGGATGGGACCGTCTCTATTATGGGAGCAGGAGGCAAGAATAGCAGAACTAATGAGATAAGTGCCTTTAGAGCACTGCTTGTGGGCCAGAAAGAGCACTGGTGTTTCCTCCAGGCCCAACAATTTACCCAGCAAACCACAACCCTATGATTTGCTTGCGTTGCCTACCCCTACCATCAGACCCCCTGACCACACACCCAACCAAACCATCCCACCCCAGTCTCTCTTTCCAACCAATGAAGTGTAGTCACTGTTGTAATTAAGACAGTACATTTGCCTTGTAAAGAATGGATGGAAGTTCTACCCATTACAATTCCATATGGAAGCTGACAGAAATGGACAAGACCCAATAGGGAAAATTTAATTTGCATAGCACCACTTCAAGCTGCATTATGCGGACTTACCCCTATTCCCTGGGGAAGATCCCACCATGGACTGCTACTTGCATGGCCTGCTGTTTGTCTCCAGGGAATCAGTGTAGTCTACGTGGCAATGCTTTAAACAGTGCTACACAAATGATTTTTTTCCCCCAGTGTAGCCAAATCATCCCCCTTTTTATTGGGACTTGTCTGAATCTTCTTCCGCAATTACAATGAGAAACTGCTAGAAAACACTATTAAGTTTCAGGGCCACTAATTTTTGGTGGGCTAGTTGAAAACTGCAAAAATGTAAACAGGGCAGGCATACTTGCACAATAAAAAACACCAATTTTCAGAAGTATCATACCGCATTTGTCCTCATTCTGCCGGTTAGTGAAAGCCACACAAGTTGAATTTTGTATATATTTTGCACCCATTTCTGGACAGTTACCACATTGGTTAACTGGCAATTAATGGGGGAAAAAAACAATCACCTACATCCCCTAAACATTGCACAGTCAACATTTGTGCAAATTTGCAAAACAAGCCACCAAGACGTCAGTTTGCAACACTCCCAATCTTGTTTTCTTTTCATAACAGGGTGTACTGCATGTAATAACTTATCAAATTAATGCATTCTGTCTCTGCTATCAAAAGGATATTTCAATGGCGATTGTTATGCTCAGATGAGATTTAATTGACTTTTCAGCAATCTTGACTAAATTATGCTGATTCTAAATGTGCCTGTTCTTTCAGCTGGAATGGAGCTGTGCTGCCTTCTGCCAAAAGCCCAGCAGTTGGGAACTTATTTGAAGCTCAGCTCTATGCATTGCAGCTCCATGGTTTATAAAACCAAAAGCACAAGATTAGTTTAATAAGCATTGAAAGTTATGTTGCAAGATTACACTTGTCACAGTTTTTTTTATTGATAATTAACTTGTGCTTGTTTACATCTTTAAGTTGTACATTACTTCTAATATAGTGAAACATCTTGAGAAATAATTTAAATGACATTTAAGTTGTAGGAGAATTAAATACTTTTCTGAAAATTACAACAGTGAAGTTTGAAGTCAAAAGGAAATAAGTGCTGCCTGAAAGAGCTTTTTAAAAAGAGAAACTTCTAATGGTGGAAATCTGAAATAGGCCATTGGAAATACATACAGCAGCCAATTTCCCTTTCTCGCCTCCAACTGAGTGTAAATCAGATGGAGCACTGTATTACTGCACTCCAATTGAATGCACTTGGACCTGCCTGTCTTTCTGGCAGCAGGTCATTTAAATATTGTTAAAGGGCTGCAGCAGATTAAACGTATGTGATTTCTTTTGTGCATTTATTGCCTATAGTTAAAAATTTGTTTTGGGTGAGCTTTAGACAGTTCGAGTTTAATGGGTGTTGTTTGGAGCTTGTTTGTGTCTAGTTAAAAGCATGAAGTTCCTTTGAAATAGAAACAGGGAATGCTGGATACTGGTTCTAATGAAAGGTCATCATCCTGAAACATTAACACTCTTTTCCTCTCCACAGATGCTGCCAGACCTGCTAAATATTTTCAGCATTTCTCTGCTTTTATTTCAGATTTCCAGCATCTGCAGTATTTCGCTCTTATTCCTTTGAAGGCAATCTGAGATGTTTGGCATCAAAGGTGGCAGAATGAATCTTGCTTCAGGAAGGAAGTCAGTTGTTCAGGACATTGGCCATTGGGTATGTAAGCCAATGTGGAAAAGTGAATGATTCTAGATGGAGGACAGGATTCATGGCAGCAGCACTGTCCATAAGGAATGGGTGCAATGTAAAAATAAAATGCTGGTTTCATTAGGAGGGAGAATCCCATAATGACAACTCATGCAATATATCAATGATTACTATCATGAGGTCTTTCTTCTTATACATGCATTCCTTCATCTTCTCTCTACCTTGTTCTTGAACTCATCATTGGCAAATTTCCCTCCATTATCAGTAAGAAACTATACGGGTGGCCCAAGTCCCTATTCATTTCTTCATGATTTTGTTTATAATAACCCTTTTGTTCTTACTAAGTATTATTATAAAAAGATTAAATCTGGTAATCAGGTGTATGATATGTAGAATTAAAATATTTCTGCCTTTGTCCCATAGCTCCATGGCAGTTACTTTATTAAAATTATGTACCAATGGAAGGCTTACAATTAGATGTGTCGGTGTCCTCCAATACTTTTTACAGATTTCACAGTTCTCACTGATCTCTTCTATTAGCCATGTATAATCGTCATCAACCAGATGGGAGAGCCAATGGTGTAGTGGTATTGTTGCTGGACTAGTAATCCAGAGACCCAAGGTAATGTTTCAGGGACCTGGGTTCAAATCTCTGCTACAGCAAAAATTAAAAGTCTAATGATGACCACAAAACCGTGCTTTTTTTTAAAAAAAGCATCTGGTTCACTAGTGTCCCCTAGAGAAGAAAATCTGCCATCCTTACATGTTGACTTTGAAATGGCCAAGCAAGCTGCTACAAAGCCTCAATGAAAGAATTAAACTGGACAGCAGAAATGGTGGCACAGTGGTATACAGTCAGGAGGGAGTTACACTGGGAGTCCTCAACAATGACTCCCTGAAGTCATGGCATCAGGTCAAACATGAACTCTTGCTGATTACGACGTACTGCCCTCCCTCAGCTGATAAATCAGTGCTCCTCCATGTTGAACACCACTTGGAGGAAGCACTGAGGGTGGTAAGAGCATAGAATGTAGTCTGGGTAGGGGACTTCAATGCCTATCACCAAGAGTGGCTCGGTAGCACCACTGCTGGCCGGCCGAGTCCTAAAGGACATAGCTGCCAGGTGGTGAGGGAAAAACATACTTGACTTAATACTTAACAGCCTGCCTGTCGCAGTGACCACCGCACAGTTGGATAGATTTCTAGTAACTCAAGACTGGGCATCCATGAGGTGCTGTGGGCCATTGGCAGCAGCAGAATTGTACCCGAACACAATTGGTAACCTTATACCCACTTCATCATTACCACCAAGTCAGGGGATCAACCCTGGTTCAATGAAGAGTGCAGCAGGAGCAGCATCGGGCCTACCTAAAAATGAGGTGTCAATCTGGTGAAGCTTTAACACAGGGCTGCTTGCATGCAGAAGCAGCAAGTGATAGACAGAGCTAAGCGATCCCACAACAAATGGATCAGATCTAAGCTCTGCAGTCCTGCCACATCCAGTCGTGAATGGTGGTGGACAATTAAACAACTCACTGGAGGAGGCGGCTCCACAAATATTTCCATCCTCAATGATGCGGGAGCCCAGCACATCAGTGCAGAAGATAAGGCTAAAGCGTTTGCTACAATCTTCATCCAGGATTGCCGAGTGGATGATCCATCTCGGCCTCCTCCAGAGGTCCCCAGCATCACAGGTGCCAGTCTTCAGCCAATTCCATTCACTGCACGTGATATCAAGAAATGATTGAAGGCACTGGTTACTGCAAAGGCTATGGGCCTTGGCAATATTCTGGCAATAGTAATGAAGACTTGCGCTCCAGAACTTGCCATGCCCCTAGCCAAGCTGTTCCGGTACAGCTACAACACTGGCATCCACCCAGCTATGTGGAAAATTGCCCAGGTATGTCCTGTACACAAAAAGCCAATTACCACCCCATCTCCATCATCAGTAAAGTAATGAAAGAGTCATCAACAGTGCTATCAAGTGGCACTTGCTTAGCAATAACCTGCTCACTGACACCCAGTTTGTGTTCCGCCAGGGCCACTCAGCTCCTGACCTCATTACAGCCTTGGTTCAAACATGGACAAAAGAGCTGAACTCCCAAGTGACTGCCCTTGACATCAAGACAGCATTTAACCGAGTGTGGCATCAAGGAGCCCTAGTAAAACTGGAGTCAATGGGAATCAGGAGGAAAATTGTCCACTGGTTGGTGTCATACCTAGAATATGGCTGTGGTTGTTGGAGGTCAGTCAGCTCAGCTCCAGGGCATCACTGCAGGAGTTCCTCAGGGTAATGTCCTCGGCCCAATCATCTTCAGCTGCTTCATCAATGACCTTCCTTCCATCATAAGTCAGAAGTGGGGATGCTCGCTGATGATTGCACAATGTTCAGCACCATTCGCGACTCCTCAGATACTGAAGCAGTCCATGTTCAAATGCAGCAAGATCTGGACAATATCCAGGCTTGAGCTGACAAGTGGCAAGTAACAATCGGGCCACACAAGTGCCAGGCAATGACCATCTCCAACAAGAGAGAATCCAACCATCGCCCCTCCATGTTCAATGGCATTACCATCACTGAATCCCCCACTATCAACATCCTAGGGATTACCATTGACCAGAAACTGAATGGGACTAGTCATTTAAATACTGTGGCTACAAGAGCAGGTCAGAGGCTAGGAATCCTGTGATGAGTAACTCACCTCCTGATTCCCCAAAGCTTGTCCACCATCTACAAGGCACAATTCAGGAGTGTGATGGAATACTCCCCACTTGCCTGGATGAGTGCAGCTCCTACAACACTGAAGAAGCTGGACACCATCCAGGACAAACCAACCCCACTTGATTGGTACAACATCCACAAACTCGCTCCCTCCACCACAGACGCACAGTAGCAGCAGTGTGTACCATCAACAAGATGCACTGCAGGAATTCACCAAGGCTCTTTAGACATCACCTTCCAGACCCACGACCACCTAGAAGGACAAGGGCAGCAGATAGATGGAAACACCACCACCTGGAAGCTCCCCTCCAAGTCACTTGCCATCATGACTTGGAAATATATCACCGTTCTTTCACTGTTGCTGGGTCAAAATCCTGGAACTCCCTTCCTAACAGCACTCTGGGTGTACGTACACCACATGGACTGCAGCAGTTCAAGAAGGCAGCTCATCACCACCTTCTCAAGGGCAACTAGGGATGGGCAAAAAATACTTACCAAGACAGCGAAACATACATCCTGTGAACGAATAAAAAATAACATCAACATCTTTTAACAGGGTTTTTAACCTTTGAAAGATAGGGTGAACAAATTCTTAGTGTAACTCTAAGACAATTTATTTCTTCCCCCAATTTCTTATCACCTGATGCCATTCATACTTATCTAAGGCTCTGATAAGAAACAACAGGTTTTGTTACGGGAATACAATGATGCTCTGACTGAGTAAATAGCAGATCCACTGACTCTCCAAAAGATGATTGCTTATCATAATAAATGTCAAGTTTCCTTTGTGACTTTTTCACTGAAGATTTACTCAACAACATAAGTAACTAGCACTATGTATCATCATAATACATGAGGAGGCTCAATATACAGCTCTCTCTACAGGGTTTAAGGTGGAAAATTGCTGCCTGGTTGCGAAGGCACACCGGCACCTGACCACCCTCCAAAGCAGGAGACGTGGTACCGTGGCAGAGACCCAGTACATACTTTTGTCACAGAAGGAGTCGGCTAGTTTCTTCTGTATCTTAGTGACAAAACTCAGAGGGAGGGGTTAAAGTGACCAACCGGTATCACAGCATAGCATCCCCCAGTTGGTTTATGACCAGCGCTCAGCCTCTAGGAGACAGTAGTCAGAGCAGCTCTGCACAACAGCCTGGGAGAGTGGTAACCTTGGCCTCCAGCTCTTGCCAGTTCACCAGCCATGCTTCTTTTGCAGGGCTAAGATAGATTTCCAGGTAGAGCCGGCAGGTGATGCTCTATGTAAAAGGGCTGACCCACCAAAGGTCTAGGACATTTTTTCTAATTGTTCCTGTGGAGCAGACCTGCTGGCACTAGCCCACCCACCACAGGTCAACAGGATCTGTGACCATGAGGAACACATCATCAGCGAAAATCATGAGGCAGTCCTGTCACCCTCCTCCATAAAAAATCACAGGAAAAGCTCCACGCATGAGGCATATAAATGGCTAAACACTGAGCATGGGTCTCCTTTAGTGAAGGAGCGCCATCAAGGGCCTAACTTTAAATCAGACACACTGCGGCAACATACAGAAGAAGTCAGATCTGGCCGATGATCTGCATTCTGAACCGAGTCCTGAACAAATATTTATGATGGATGTCAAATATCTTCTCCAAATCCATGGAAAGGAAGGCGGACGACAGACCAGCACCCTGGGAATTAGTCAGGGTGGATCATGCAGGCTAGCACAGTGCCAAGGCAATCTGTCATGACCCTGGCAAAGATCTTGGCATCTGTGCTGAGGGAGACTGTGCACTGATTCTTAAACAAGCAAAGATCATCCATCTTGGGCAGCAGGACAATGATAGCCCTGCGCTTAGAGAGGGGCATCTCCCCAGTCGCCTGACTTTCCTCTAGGGCCTGTATGTAGTCGCCTCCCAGGACATCCCAGAATTCCTTATGGAACTCCACAGTCTGTCTATCCTGCCCTGGGGGCTTGTCCCTCGAGATCCGGCTGAGGCACCAGTCAACTCCACCACACTGAGCAGAATGTCGAGCTGCTCAGTGCCCTCCTGGCCAATCTGCAGCAGGTCCTCCCATAAAACTCTGTGAGCATCCTTGCTGGACAGACCCAGGGAAATCAGAGCACTATAATAGGCTCAGACCTGGTCCCTGGTGCCTTCTGGATCAGAGATCAGGGATCTCTTATCAGGCAGCAGCCCCAAGAGCTGTTTACGGACCCCTGCCTTTTGTCCATCAATTACAAAGGGGAGTCGTGGTCAAGTCCTGAAGGAACCGGATCCATGATCTCACCAACCCATCCTTGGACCCAACAGGCTGCAGGTCCTTCAGTGTATCCTTCTTCCCTTCGTGGATCTTTCACAGGCCCAGGACTTTGACAGCCTGACCCAAACGTAACTTCAGGTGAAGCACCTCCTGCTCTAACTGCTCAACCCTGACCCCTTCGTGTACTCCTGACAGAAGGCATGGGCTTAAGCCTTGCACCTCAACGGGGTTGAGAGGGGGTGGGGTAAGTCCCCTTGCTACTTTCTCCAGTCGGCCCAGAATTGAAGGGACAAGTGCCAGAATTACTTGCCCTCCAGCAGCAGGTTATTCAAATGCAGTCAGCGGACTCCACTTGCCTGCAGAGTAGAATCAGTTCCAGCAACACCAGACGGTCCAAGCACAGCTCCGGCTGCACAGAAGCTGCAGGAATGCAGGAACCGTACACCCCAGAAATGTATAGGCAGTTGATCCTGGACCCTCCTCCTCCGGACCTCACAAAAGTGAAGGCGCTGGAGTTGGGATGGAGATTTTGACCAACATCTGCCAATCAGACTCCTCAACTTCCCCATTGGCACCTTGCAGCATGGTCCCTTGCCTCAGAGGTACAGCTGAAATCCCCCAAAGATGATGTACACGGCAGCATCAAGGGAGCCAAGCTGAGTGGACACTCCTTTAAAGAAGCTTGCAGTGGTCTGTCCTGGGGACTGTTCACATTCACTAGGTGAAGCAGCACTTTCCCCAGACAGATAGTGTCTGACACAGGCTCCCTGAATTCCAAGGTCTCCAGCTGAAAATGTGGAGCTAGTGCTACGATCCCCATGGGGAAACCATACACCAAAATAACCCAATACCCTGAATGACTCCAAATGAAGAGATTACCACCAAAATTCCACTTTTTGTAGCTTCTACTTTCATACCAACACAAATTAGACATTATTGAGCAGGCAAATGATAATTCAAATAAGATAAATTTCACTTGAAATAGTAAATACAGCAAAGCTATGACTAGTGTAACAACAAGCATTCATGTCACTCCCTGCACCAAAATAGCACTACGTAGCTATACAGTTCCACAATATGCTGTTCTTTATTCATGCAGAGCAGGTCAGGAGTCCAATCCGACAACAGCTTTCACCTTTGAGTTCCATGTGTATGATTATCATCAAGACACTTCTATAAACCCTCTCTCCCTCAGGTCATGACTGTACTGCTGGTGTAGCTTTCCAGAGTTCCTTTTCAACTGACCATCCAATAACACCCCATTTCATGGTTTGGTCACTTCTGGGAAAACATTCAGCTCTTTAGTGGCTCCGAGCTATTTACACTGCTTTCCAGGTTTTAGGATTTTGGCCAGCTCACACATTGCTCCAAGAGCTCCTGTTTCCTTTTCTGCCAAAATGAAAAGCTGACTTCTTCCTGAATTCTCTGCATTCCACTTTCTGTCTCTGCCTGCTCTTTCTTTGTCTCTGCATCTATGCACTGATCACTTTCACCCTCCAGCTCCTCTGCTTGTAACTCTCCTTTGTGTCCACAGCCCTCCATTGTGTCTGCCAGCCATACAGCTTTTTCTTAACATGCTTCCTGTTGGTACTGCTTCCAGTTCAAGGTCACCAAGTCACATGGACCAGTATTTCTCATTATCCAAGAAAATTAATTGATCTCTTTGAATTAATGCAGGCAAACATTCAAACGTTCTTAAAACAATTACAGATTCCATGGAAATTTTAAAAGAGTTACAAATTTTCCTCACTGTTCTGCTTCCAAGTCAAAGGTTACCACAGTAGCAAGATAGCCACTCCACCTGAATTAGAGGCAAGGTGACTCATGTAGACCCATCCTTGTCACTGCAGGAGCCATGGAGCTTTGTCTTCTGGAACAATGTGGGTTTCCTGCAGATAGTATACTTCTCTCCCTAAGGACCGAGAAATTGAGAAGCCTACGGTGCACTTCTTTGCTGCTGGTGATGTTGAGGCTGATTATGGTTGTCTTCATGTGAAGAACATAATGTAAGCACCACCAACTCCCCACTGTGAGGATAGAGCAAAGTCACCTTTGGTTCTCCACCTCCTCAGCAGCTCAGTGAGGAATGTCTTGAATCAGCTTATGTCCTTGCTCATGCCCACAGTCTTTAGGGCAGAACAGAGAAAACTGATGAGGAGCACCAGCTCCAACCATCGGTCCAGGGCTGGCTGGGCTTTGTCACAGAGACCCAAGTTGTTGGCCAGGAATTCCCAGAGTTCAACAAGGAGGATGAGGGATGACTCAGTAGAGGGCAAAAGGGCATTCACTGCCTCACTGGTGATGGATTCTAAATCATAACCAGTGCCCTCCACAAAACCCCTGTCCTCCTCTGGCATGTCACTATCATCAACCGACCCACCCATCACATAGGGTCTAACAGATGGCCCCGCTTCACCAGCCTGCCCTGCCTCTGTTGTTGATCCTGGGGGTGGGATAGTGACACAGGTATCCTCCATGGGCTCCTCTAGGGGCTCTGGGTGAAAGGGTAGTAGCAGGCTGCACAGTCACTCAGGGGAAAGCTCCAGCCCCAGCTCCGTGCCCCCAGCGCCAAAGTCAGAGGCGGGGAAAAGGGGCCTTCCTCTCCCCGCCGCCAGCCAGTGACCCAGCGTGCAGTGCCTTTCTGTTCGAAACCTCCACCAGTTTGAGCAGGTCCTGGGGATATCAGCATGGACTCAACCTCATCTACCTTACCCACCTCAGTCTCCAGGATGCCAGACCCAGCAACATATTACTGGGCATATCATACACCCTTCCCACAGGCTGCAACCTCTCCCATCCCTGGGAGGTACATATTGGACAGAGGGATCTGTCACACCCTCTCAAGGGATGAGCAACTCTTGTTGACAGACTGTGATGGTTGGATGTGGGAGCTGGATCTGACAGGACATCAACTTCTCCTCCACAGTAGGATAACCCTTTTAATGGATCTCCCCCACTTCCAAGCAGTGGTGCCTCCTCCTTCATTTCTAAAGGGTGCAGAGGGAGGGAGACATCCATGTCTGTTGAGGTCTCCGGCTCCACACCTTCCCATTTTCCCTTGGTCCTGCATCCAGCCAGCTGTGGGATGTATAAGTCCTGCCAAAACAGGTACAGCCTCAGGCTTGGTTACAGTCACAGATTTGCACATGGGACCACTCACGGGCATAGGGACACTCACGGGCACAGGACACACACGGGCACAGGGACACACACACGTGGTTACTCATAGGGCAGCTCGCGCTATCCCAGGAGCTTGATTTTTCACCATATCTTCCTTCCACATGGACACCCACAGTCCCCCCCACCTCCCTCACCAGTAGTCATGGTGACATTGGCCGCTGGTACTGACTCCACACCCGGGGCATTGGATACAGGAATGGAGTTGTGGGAGGGGCAGCAGTGCCAGCCTCAGCCACCTGGGTTGAATTGGCAGCCCAGGAGGCAGGGCAGTATTTTATGTACATCCACTACCTTGTTAGGAAATGGCAGATAATGTGTGCCAGGCAGACCAAATCCTCAAGGAAATTTGTTCACGGTATCATAACGGCTTTGCAATTTATATTTATTATGAGATGTGTGCACTGAATTCAGAAGTAATAAGTCCACCAAGACCTTTAGAGATTTAAAAAATTTAATTAAAATATTTATTCACAAAATATAAAAGACTTCAAGGACATACATAAGACTACAATTACTTGCTATTACAACAAATCCTAAAGTCCCCATTTGACCTGAATCCCAGTTACAGCCCCTTTAAGGCAACAGTCCAAAATAGATTTTAGATTTAAAACAGAACTAGCAAGTTAACACAATACTCACTTGACAGTGGAATTCCAAATGGTTTTCCTCAGTTTCAGTTTTGTTATAGAGCAGACGTATGCACAAATGCTGGAGGCTTCGTTAAGGCTATTTCACACGCTCCTGTCAGATCTTGCATGGCCTTCTGACGCATGGCCTTTCATTCTCCTTTGTAGACGTTTCTCTCTTTTTAATATGTAAATTCTTTGAAACTGTATCTTCCTCATAATATAAAAACTTCCATGTTGCTAATATTGTCAGTAACTTTTGGGAAAAATAAACACATTCCTTAGCCTTGTTTATCTGGCTAGTTGTAAACAGACTAAGATCCCTTTGAAATCCAAATCTCTTCATTTATCTAAAAATGCAAATTCCCTTCACACCTTACCTGCTAAGCCAGCATTCATGTTTACTCATTAGCATGCCAAGCACCTAGCTTCTTTTGATGATTTCAAACTTGCAGTCTACTCAACTTAAAATGTAATTAAATCACGCACAGACCCAACTATACTTACCCTGATAAACCTACTTCACAGTAAACCAGAAAAATATTATGAAAATTATTATACTCTCATCACGCTCCTTACAAATGCAACATCACACACTGTCCGACGTCCAGAAGATGCATTAAGCAGCCCCCAGTGCTGGATGGTGAAAGCATCCTACATAACATTCTCCTGCACCATCTTTACCAAGACCTGGTGCTAACAAGAAAGTGCTGGAGATGGTCTCCCTGAAGCTTCATGGGATCAACACTATCCCTGACCTCACCTACCCCAGTTGGTGGGTGGGCTCACCCGGGATAAAGGGTGAGATATTGGAGAGAACAATCTGCTGCGAGGTGACCTCAAAAGGATCCGCCAGCAGGAAAGTCCCAGCCATCATGAGTCCTTTCTCAAGAGCCAGGTCCACTGTCCACTCGGTCTTCAGGAAGAGCACAGCCTTTCCTTTTAATTCAAGGTGGCTACAATAGCTGAAGGGCAGACAACTCCAGCCATCTCTTTAATGTACACCTCAATCATCATGTTGGGGTGAGTTTGGCTCTTCACCTTGGCTTTTTTGTGATTAATGTAAATGCAGGAGCAGCAGACACAGCCACTCCTGCCTAGATCCTTGCAGACCCCATCACCAGTCCTTGCAGGCCCCATCATTGGTCCTTGCAGACCCCATCATTGGTCCTTGCAGACCCCATCATTGGTCCTTGCAGAACCCATCATCGGTTCTTGCAGACCCCATCATCGGTTCTTGCAGACCCCATCATTGGTCCTTGCAGACCCCATCATCGGTCCTTGCAGACCCCATCATCGGTTCTTGCAGACCCCATCATCGGTTCTTGCAGACCCCATCATCGGTCCTTGCAGACCCCATCACCGGTCCTTGCAGACCCGATCGCCAACGAAGATAGAGCCACCATTAAGGTATCATGAGCTGCACCCACCTCAAGGGTGAAATTTTCCATGCCCACTGGTGTCAGGCGTGCTTGGCAGCCTGAGTGGGCAATATGGCGAGAAGGCCAGGACGTTGTGAAACCAGCTTGCGATCATCCGCTCAGCCCATCGATAGCAGGCCACGTTTCCTGCCTTTCAAGCATCGGGAACCTCATTGTGATAGATCTGCATATCATTATAAGGCGAGCCAACCGGAATCAACCCCCTCCCCTCCCCCAACCTGCCGCTGGGTCATCTGCCCACATCACCATGATCGCATGCCAACGTGTTTCACAACAGCATATATAAGGTGTGCACTTGGCGGGCTGCACTTTGAGGGGAACTCGGAGGTGTGTGCACAGTAACATTGCCCAGTGCTCATGAGGGATGCCTGTTGGACTTCAAGGTTGAGGTACTTTGTAGGGGGGCGGGGACAGGGCTACCCGCAGAGGACGTGGCTGATGACACCCGTGCGGCGGCCTCAGGCTGGAGCAGAGCGAAGGTATAATGAGGTTCACGCTGCTATGCGCAACTTGGTGGAGCAGATCAGCGAGATGCTGAAAATGAGGTTCCAGTGCCTGGACCAGCCTGGTGGAGCCCTGATATATAGTCCACAGAGGGTGTCACGTATCGGCATCATCTGCTGCGCCCTTTACAACCTGATGCTGCAACTGGGAGAGGAGCTGGCTGAGGAGGAGATGGAGGAGCCGGAGGTCTCTCCCGATGAGGAGGGTGTCGACGGTGATGAGGATGAGGAGGTCCTCGAAGGCAACAATGATGGCGATGAGGCCCTTGCACTGGCCAGGTGAGGCACTTGGGAGGCCCTCATAGCTGTGTGAGGAGATTTGTGAAGGATGATGGTGACATGCAGTGAGGAGACACCATAGATCCTCACATTACATCTATGAACATTTGACTCCAGTCTGGCCTATAGCAACACACATACCCTCTGTGAAGGCCCTAATAGTCACTCGATTGCAGGAGGATGATGACAACATGCAGTGAGAACACTCCATGGATCTTCACATAGCTGTGAGAAGGTATGACTCCTGTCTGGCTGAGGGCAGCTCGCTTGGGCTCTGTGATCAGGGTCATATCATGGAGATAAAAGCAAAATCCTGCGGATGCTGGAAATCTGAAACAAAAACAGAAATGCTGGAAAAATCCAGCAGGTCTAACAGCATCAGTGGAGAGAAAAAAACAGAGTTAACGTTTCAAGTCCGTATGAATCTGAAGAAGAGTCATACAGACTCAAAATGTTAACTCTGTTTTTTTTCTCTCCACAGATGCTGTTAGATCTGCTGAGTTTTCCCGCCATTTTCTGTTTTTGTTTCATATCATGGAGACGCAGCCATGAAACTTTAAAAGCACCTGATCCTTTGTCAGCCTTCAGTACCTGACCCCTTCAGGGGCACAGCATCACTGGTCACAGATACTGAAGAGATGGGAGCCAGCCCCGCCTTAAAGGTGCTGAGAGCACACAGAGAGAATGTCGGAACTCTGTGATGCCTGCCCACGACATTCTGGCAGCAATGACAAGCACAGTCGAGGTGCAGGCATCAGTAATGTGTCCAGGGAGTATTAGGCTGGACCATCACTTTGGTCTGAAGGCTGCACAAAGCACAGGGAAGAGGCCCTGGACTGAGACACCTGCCCTTATCTTGTGCAGAAAAGTTTCACATCTGAGTGACACGAACGCCACTCAACAGAACAAGGAGCCATTGGCAGGGAGGCATTGTTGAGAGTTTATTGACAATAGTGAACATTATGCACAGGTGATTAACACCCATGCCCAGGCTGTGCAACTTCAGCTGTGGCTCAGTTCATAGCACCCTCGCCTTTGAATCAGAAGGTTGTGGGTTCATGTCCCACTCCCGGAAACCAAGAACTGTGAATGTACTCGAAAGAGTTACAATCTGTGACTGTTGATAACCCGAAAGAGTTACATCTTCTTAACTTTCCTAACCCTGCCGCTATGCCTTGGTGCTCCCCGGACATCCACAGTGGGGTGGAGGCAACCTGCTGACTGCTCTGCCCTGTCTGTGATAACCTTGACGGGTGTCCTTTGGAGGGCTGAAACCTGGAGGGCTCCAGCCTGCTTTCAGGGTCCTGCTGTGTGGCAGGACCTTGGCCTGTGGAGCTGGAGCTGCTGAGGTCACAGGAACAGGGGATTCGGATGAGCCGGACACTCCCGAAGTCACCTGGATGGATGGCCCTGGAGGGTGCACCTGCTGATCCTCCTCCCTGTGAGTGCCTGAGGGCCCCTGGCTGACTCCTTGAGGAGAAGGGGTAGCTGGAGTGAGATCAATCTGCCCCGCACCCATCTCGTGTACACACTGTTGGAGGCCAACTATGGCATCAGCGATGGAGTTCAGCTCACGCAGCAGTGCAGGAGTGACATCCTGGACCAAAGTATCCATGGCGACTGCCATCCTATCAGTGTTGACCTCAGTGCATTGGCATGCCAATGCTATCACCTCAGCCTGAAGGTGGACAGACTCCTCCATCGTGCCTTGCAATCTGAGGAGTGCAGCAGACATCCCTTCCTGATGTTCCCAAGCTTGCCTTTGCAGCTCCAGCAACTGTGACATGACCAAGTCCAGAGGTTCGTCATCTGACTCGGACTCAGCAAATTTCTGGCCTCCAGCAGTCCTCCAAGTGGCGCTAGGAAGTCTTTGCTGTCGCCTCCTGTGGATCAGAAAGTGAGATTTGCTCACCAGATTGTGGTCTCGAGGCTACCCTAAAGCTAGGTCCCAACGAGGTGTGTGTCTGTGCACTGGTGGAGGGTGAGCACCTCCATGGACAGGGTGTAAGCAGGATGCCTGCTGGGCCAGATGATAAGTATGCCTGGCATGTGTGGTGAGTGGTCCCATAGACAGGATGAGGACAATGAAGGTGTGTGTGAAAGAATGGATGGTGATGTCCCTTGAACTGGCAGTTAGTGAGGGCCCTGTGGATGTGTGATGGGTTTGTGAGTGTGAGTTGAGAGTGATGTGAAGAGTGACTTACCTTGGCAGAATGGAGGAGATCACTCATGCTCTTGGGGCACTGGGTGGCCGTCCTCTTTTGCAGCGCGTTGGCACTGACCACCGCTGCCACTGCCTCCCAAGCCAGATTGGTGATGTTGCTGCCCATCCTGCAGTCAAAATGGTGGTAGAGGGCATCACGCGGGCCTCCACGGCATCCAAAAGGTGCTCGGGAGTCACGTCATTAAACCTCGGGGCTGCAGCCTTTTTGCGTTTCGGGGCCATGCCTTCTGTGCAGCAGTCCTGGGCTGGAAGCACTGAGAGGTGTGCACATGGCTGTACTTTAAATATGGCGCCCAACATGATGAAGTGGCAAGGTGATGGCGTGGTGGGCGAATGAGAGCCTGCCCACCATCGAAATGGTGTGTTTCCCAGGAATGCATAATTAATGCGACCAGTTTGGGACGATACGGTGTGAGAAGCCACAATTGCGGCCAGCAGGGAAAACATAATTTTTCCCTCCCGCTACCGCACTTAGCACAAATCTGGGACGATTCCGCCCCAAGTCTCAGGCCTGATCACAGCCTTTTTCTGCACAGAAGGGCACCAAAAAAGGAAAAGTAATCACCCCTCTCTTAGATTGAGGTGAGAGGGTGGTTTCCTCCCTTCTGTGCAGTTCAAAGAGACAACAATAATAATTAGTGAGGAGACGGAAGATCAAGTCGATTGTCTCTGTCTTTTTTCGTGAGTCAGAGAGAGAGAAAAAGGAGGGGAGGAGGAAAATTAAAGGACAGGGCCACCACTCAGAAATCAGGCTTGCTGGGTGAGTGGATGGTGCAGGGGTGCACCCTCTAGCTGTTCAATGTCTCTGCTAGTGGTCTTCCTGGTAAGCAGAGGAGACATCTTTACCCACAGCAGCCAAAACTGCCCAGGCACAGTCCTTTACCATGTCTTACTGATGGATCTAAAGAAAGAAAACTTCAACCAGGCAGCTCCAGCTGTTCCAGTCTAGACAATGAGGAAAGGGGTGGTGTGGTTTATTAGTGTGCACAACCTAGACAATTTTCAGGAGCACATGAATCACTCCCCCCTGACTATGATCTTCCAGCCTCCTTCTTCCTTCCTAACCCTACTTACAATTACATTCTTGAACAGAATAGTGTACAAACACTCACCTCTTAATATAAGTGTTTTTGACTGTATGTGTCTGTCTCTCTCTCTCTCTCTCTGTCACTCTCTCCTGCAGAGCAGATGTTGTTGATTCTAGCTCTTGTCTTCTCCTCTCTTTCACTCTCCCAAAGGCGGGAGCCAGCAGCAGGGTGGTTTGGAATGCTCCTCCCTTGCAGGTTCCTTCATTCTCCCTTTCTCTCCGTCTCTGTCCCCTAGGCCTCTGGCTCAGGCAGCAGGATCAACGGAAATGCCTGTCCTCACCATCCAGCAATGTCTGCTTTTCTCCAGAAAGCCAAATACTGATGAATGATAAATCTTCACACACAGATAAAGCTACTTTCTTGTACCTCCTCCAAGTGGTCACTGTCCATGCCGAAACCTACATACCAGCCTTGGCTCTGTTTTTGAAGTTTGTGAGCTCGAGCCCCACCTTAGTGATGTACAGTAGGTCGACATGTTCCTACCCCACTGAGGGAGTGCTACACCGTCAACTGTGCCATCCTGCAGAGGAAGCAATGAGCCAAAGCTCAATCTGCCCTCTCAGGTGGACATGACATGATTTAAAGGAGTGAAGGGGGATTCTCAGAGTGCGTTTTGGTCAACATTACCTGAAACAGAATAACTGCTCACTTATCTCATTGCTGTATGCACCTGAATGCTACATTGATCTACATCATAACAGTGACAAGTCTTTGTGAAGCACTTTAGCATCACCTTGGGTCATAAAAGGTAATACATAAATTTATGTTCTTTTTTTCTGTTAGAATATTCTTCCAACAGACATTATGTATGATGAAAAGCATCATCTCTATATCCAATTTTGCTCTCACACAGTATGTGGTGATACATTTCTCAGCATGAGTAACAGGTCAAGGGTGGCTTTTTTTTCACTTCTCTCATTCAAGGGTCATTTGCAACACCCTGGCCCTGCTCCAGGTAATTAGGTATGGACCAAAAATCAAACCTGGAAGTGTCCTGGTTGAAATGCTTCAGTTCCATATTGGACAATGGCAACTAAGCTATTGAGGGACTTGTGACAAACATTTATTTCATTAACACTGCCTTGATTTACAATTAGCTCTGACAGCACATGTTCTACCAAAGGCTTCTCTCTTTGTATAAGGTGCTGCTGGAGGTACCTCAGGAAACTCGCTCCAAAGCACATTTTAGTGATTCCACTGGTGACACCAGCAGCACTTAACCTGACACTGTAGTCGAACTCTCTCTCTGCAGACCAGCAATGTACTTTGCTGTTGCTAATCTGGATGAACTCTTCTTCAACATAAAAGAAGGTCCTCACCAGACTTTGCACTAATTCTTCATGCATGAGAGTTATTTATGCACAGTCACTAAAATCAAATTAGTGATTTGGAGCTGCTGCACAGGGCAAAACTCACAGACAAAACAAACGCAGTTGGACATTGTTACCAAGTTCAGCTACTGTATATACAGCAAACGAGCTGGCGCATTTGTGCAGAACCACTTTCAGTGGAAGCAAATCTGTGATATAAATAGAATGTGAGTAAGAGCTGCTTTAAAATAACCATGCAGCGAGACTTTGAACAATTTGAAATATGAATGATGTTTACAAAAGTCTTCCTTTGAAGAGTAAAGGTTATAAAACTCCTTTAAAAAAATTAACCAAAATGAGGTCGACAATCTATTTGTACAAAATTTACCAGCGGGCAGAAAACACGATAAAATATAAATGTGTTTTGTCTATTTTGTTTTTCAGACAAAAAGCAAGACTCAAGTGAGACAGTCAACAATTCCCATTCCCCTCCCCAGTCTAATTAAATTTTAATCCTGAAATGTTCAGCACTTCAGGAACATGCAAGTGATTTTATAACCATTGATTTTAATAGGCCAGATTAGTGGAAAATTAATGTCATGTGAGGGATGTATACTATTATTAATCCACAAATTGGCCAGTAGGTTCAGGGGCTGAAGAGGTACGCTGTGAGTTGTGAATCTTGTGGTTGACGAATTAGAATCTATCTGAAGGAAAGCCGATTCTATGTAATTAAACTGTATATACTTTGCCAATTCGACAACCAACCAGGCAACTGATGAAAGTTTGTAAACTTCAGCATTTTGGCAAAAAAACATTTGTGGTAGGAAAAAAAAAACATTCAATGAAAGGAATCAATTTTAAAGTATGTTTAAAAGCTAATATGGCTGCCCCAAAGGTTCAATTAGTAAATCATAACCCAATGTGGAACTTCACAGTACTCAACAGAAGGGTGGTCTATGCTGTGTAAGGTGATCTCAACCAGGACAGTGTTAAGATTTTTACAACTGACCTCGGTGTTCTTAGACTGGAGAGGGGAAAAAAAATCAATCACAATCTGAGAAAGAGAATGAGACTTTCACTTATATCACAGCTTTCATGAGCTCAGGACATCTCTAAGATCTATATAGCCAATGAAGTACCTTTTAAATCTAGTCACTGTTGCAATGTAGGAAACCCAGTAGCCAGTTTGCTCACAGTAATAACTAACACATCACACTGCAGTGATGAGCAGATAATCTGTTTCTTTGTCATTTTGACCATGTGGGGACAGGGTAAGAGTGGATAAGTCTGGACTATGATGTTGACCATGTGAGGACAGGATAAGCCTGGGCTGTGATGTTGGCCATGTGAGGACAGGATAAGCCTAGGTTGTGATGTTGACCATGTGAAGACAGGATCAGCCTGGGTTGTGATGTTGACCATGTGAAGACAGGATCAGCCTGGGTTGTGATGTTGACCATGTGAAGACAGGATCAGCCTGGGTTGTGATGTTGACCATGTGAAGACAGGATCAGCCTGGGTTGTGATGTTGACCATGTGAAGACAGGATCAGCCTGGGTTGTGATGTTGACCATGAGCGTATTCATCCCAGGTTTGCACTAAGTGCGGTAGCGGGCTGTGAAAAAGACATTTTGCCCGCCACACTGGCGACTTCACGCCGTATCGTCCCAAACCCACCGCATTAATTATGCATTCACGGGAAACATGCCATTGGTGGCGGGCAGGTTCTCATTGGCCCGCCAGGCCATCACCTCACTGCTTCCTCAAACCGGGCACCATATTTAAAGTCCAGCTGTGCGCACACCTCTCAGTGTTTCCAATCTGCGACTGCTGCGCAGAAGACGTGGCCCCAAAAGGCAAAAAGACTGCAGCTCCTAAGTCCCTAGAATGCCCTTTGGATGCAGTGGAGGCTTTGGTGATGTCCTGTACCCCCGCTCTGGTCGCAGGAGGGGCAACAACATCACCAATCCAGCTTGGGGAGCAGTGACAGCGGTGGTCAGCACCAACACGCTGCAAAAGTGGACAGCCGCCCAGTGCCACAAGAGGATGATTGATCTCCGTTCCGCCAGGGTAAGTCGCTCTTCTCATCACCCTCAGCTCACACACTCAAACCCATCACACATCCAAGGGCCCACACTCACTGCCAGTTCAAGGGATACAACCATTCATTGTATCACACTCACCGTCATTGTCCTCATCACATCCATGGGACCACTCATCACCCACACATGCCAGACACACTTATCAGCTGGCCTGGCAGGCGTCCTGCTTACACTTTGTCCATCTCTATTCATGCAGGACAAACTGGCACACAACAAGAGGGAGAGGTCGCAGATTGGTTGAGGAATTCCTGAAATAAAGGTCCTCACGGACTTTGAAAACAGAGCCATCCAGCTGGCCAGTGAGGATCTGGACTATTTCCATGCTGACAGTGAGGTCAGCTGTTCTCTACCAAGTGAGGATCCAGCAGTGCAACATCCATCAGACAACCATACTGTGAGTGATGTGTCCTGTTGCACAGGACACTGCCATGCATTAATTATTTCTCCTTGCTTCCGCAGGCACATATGCCAAATAGCCGATGAAGTCCATGACCCAGGGCCTCCAATCAAGCCCCAAAGAAACCTCTGAAGAGGAATCTGAAGGCACCTTCCTTGAAGTCCTGACAAAGCACTCACCCACACCCTCCAACAACACAGAGACACACCTCGGTGGGATCTAGATTTAGAGTAGCCTTGGGATCACAATCTGGTGAGCACATCACACTTTCTGATCTACAGCAGGCGGTGGCAGAGACTTCCCAGGTCCCCGGCACTCGGGGGATTGCTGGAGGCCAGAAATCTGCTGAGTCCAAGTCAGATGATGAGTCTCTGGACTCGGTCATGTCACAGTTGCTGGAGCTGCAAAGGCAAGCTTGGGAACATCAGGAAGGGATGTCTGCTGCACTCCTCAGATTGCAAGGCACGTTGGAGGAGTCTGGCTGCCTTCAGGCTGAGGCGATAGCGCCGGCATTGCAATGCACCGAAGTCAACACTGGTAGGATGGCGACCACCATGGAGATCTTGCTCCTGCACTGCTGCGTGAGCTGAACTCCATCACTGGCACCATAATTGGCCTCCAACAGTGTGTACGCGAGTGGGTTGCAAGGCAGCTCGATCGCAATGCAGCTTCCCCTTCTCCTCAAGGAGTCAGCCAGTGGTCCTTGGTAACTCATAGGGAGGAGCATCAGCAGGTACACACCCCGGGACTGGAGGAGGATCAGCAGGTACACACCCCGGGACTGGAGAGGATCAGCAGGTACACACCCCGGGACTGGAGAGGATCAGCAGGTACACACCCCGGGACTGGAGGAGGATCAGCAGGTACACACCCCGGGACTGGAGGAGGATCAGCAGGTACACACCCCGGGACTGGAGAGGATCAGCAGGTACACACCCCAGGGCTGGAGGAGCATCAGCAGGTACACACCCCGGGACTGGAGGAGCATCAGCAGGTACACACCCCGGGACTGGAGAGGATCAGCAGGTACACACCCCGGGACTGGAGGAGGATCAGCAGGTACACACCCCGGGACTGGAGAGGATCAGCAGGTACACACCCCGGGACTGGAGGAGGATCAGCAGGTACACACCCCGGGACTGGAGGAGGATCAGCAGGTACACACCCCGGGACTGGAGAGGATCAGCAGGTACACACCCCGGGACTGGAGGAGGATCAGCAGGTACACACCCCGGGACTGGAGAGGATCAGCAGGTACACACCCCGGGACTGGAGGAGGATCAGCAGGTACACACCCCGGGACTGGAGAGGATCAGCAGGTACACACCCCGGGGCTGGAGGAGGATCAGCAGGTACACACCCCAGGACTGGAGAGGATCAGCAGGTACACACCCCGGGGCTGGAGAGGATCAGCAGGTACACACCCCGGGGCTGGAGGAGCATCAGCAGGTACACACCCCAGGGCTGGAGGAGCATCAGCAGGTACACACCCCGGGACCATCCGTCCAGGTGATCCTGGGGGTATCCAGCCCATCTGAATCCCCTCTTCCTGTGATTCCAGCAGCTCCAGCTCCAGCTCGAGGAGGGTGCCACTGCCCCACAGCAGGGCCCCGGAAGCAGGCCAGGGCCCTCCATGTCCCTGTCGCACCGAATCCTGCAGTAACTGGCAGATGTGACCCACCAGTTCCCTAGACATGTGCAGTCTTTGGCGACACTGATTCTTGGTCAACTGCAGGAATGAAAGACAGCGCCTATAGACCCTGGGCACCAACCAGCTACAGTTCTTCAGTGCCATGTGCGGGAACCCCAGCTGCCCCTTCTTCCTGAGGGTGCTGCTCCTCCCTCTGCGCAGCCAGGCCCCTCCGTCGCTCCTTTCTCTGTCGTCTCCACTCTCTGTATGCCATGAGGCATAGTTCACCAGTCTCCATGCTCCTTATGTACTCCTCCTGCAGGATGAAAGAGAGAGACGTATGGGTTAGCTTGGGTATTCTAAGAACCTCTCTTGGTTCAGTCTGAAGGTCCTTAATGCATCCCGGAGAGCGCTGGCCACCACTTGGATGGCCAGAGTTCAATGCGCTGCATGGCTGCCCAAAACCCCACCCACCTCCACCCAACTCCACCTGACTGATTGGCAGCAGCTTTGCCCACGGGACTGCATACTGTGCTCTCAGCTCAGGCGCAGGCATTCTCCTAACCCGCACTGCAAGGCTGCGCTGTTAGCTTGAACCATGGGGGAGACTGGTCCAAACCGGGATGATGACATTGCAAGGGGCTGTGAGCGTCTCCAGCAGTGAATGCTCCATGGCCAGCTTTAGCAAGGAGATTGTACAATGTGCCCAGTCATCCAACTGTTCTGCAGTCCACTAAAATGCTCATTAGTTTGCAGACTGTGCCCGAGGGGTGAAGAGCTCTGGAGCATTTGGCGACACTTTCAACCTCTGCTTGAATGGACAGATAAGCTAGAGGCCCGACTCCACACGTCAATGTGGCTGAGCCTGAACTGTCTCAAATGCAGAGGAATGGCCACTTTATACAATGCGTGGCTGCTTCCCTACCCCCAACCCCACACGTGCTTGTGCTCTACCTTCAACCACAGGGCAGCCTTTGCTCCCACCCCCCATCCCCCACGCGCTTCAACTTGAAGTCCTAGAGGCGACCCTCATGAGCGCTGCGCAACGTTACTGTGCACCCACCTCTGAGTTCCCCTCAAAGTGCAGCCCGCCAAGTGCACGCCTTTTATGTGCTGTTGTGAAACACGTTGGCATGACTTGGCGGATAATCCAGTGAGGGGGGGATGATTCCGGCAGGCTGGCCTTATGATACGCAGATGTATTGCAATGAGGTTCCCGATGTCCAACATTGGAAAACGTGGTTGAGCAGGTGATCACAAACTGGTTCCACGACGTCACGAAATCGATTTCTGGCCTTCTCGGCATATTGTCCGCTCTGGCTGCCGGACGCCAGAGGACACGCCCCATGTGAGGACAGGAAAGGGGAGGATAAGCCTGTGCCTGTGATGTTGACTATGTGAAGACAGGGTAAGCCTGGGCTGTGATGTTCACCATGTGAGGAAAGAGAAGGCTGGGTTATTATACCTCCTCTAGGAAAAATCCTGACAAATCCCAGTCCTCCAAAACTTAAAAAATGCATCTATTCATGGCTTCTACTGTTAAACACAACAAAGTTCTCAAGGTTGAGGAGGCTCATTTTGGAAAACTCACTTCTGTATGTCTTTGAGGCCAGCAATGCAGTGTCACTGTTTGGACACTTCATTAATCAGGAGGGCTCTGAACTGTTATTGCACAATAAATGCGAGGTCAGCTCTTTCTTATTGTATTGTAATACCCCTGGTGCACAACACATTAAACAAAGGGAGATGTTATCTGTTAGTAACACTCCTTAAAGGGCTGCTCATCACCTGAAAGTTGCACTATTTTTGAAGGATAGAAATGGATGCAGCAAATTAAGCTAATATGATGACATTGCCTTTCAGGATTCACTCAGGCTAGAGAGAAAGCTGGTCCTTTTTGAGCTGAGGGCAAATCCCTGTAAAGAGTGACACAGGGGGCAGCTGGATAAAAGTAACCAAGAGAGTGAACATTATTTCATCTGTGACCAAGTGAGGAAGAAATTTGCCGCTTTCCAAAAGGCTCCAACTTGCTTGTATTTTGCATTTACAACATTGCCTTACAAAGCACCTTGTCAATATTTTACTGTAAGAGGGAGAATGCACAACACTGGCAACTTTTCACCTACTTTCTAAATGGACAGGTTGCCATGGCTTGGCACTATATTTTGTACAGCTGATTGCACCATCTTCCTCCAACGCCTCTCCACCGTCACCCAGCTGCTTGGGACTTCACTCGCCTGATTCCATTCTTATCTATCTAGTTGCAGCCAGAGCATCACCTGCAATGGCTTTTCTTCCCACTCCCTCACAGTTACCTCTGGTGACCTCCAATGACCTATCATTGGCTCCCTTCTGTTTCTTATTGACATGCTGCCCTTCAGCCTCACCAACTACAAACACAACATAGGTTTTGGCAGGTACGCTAATAACGCCCAGTGCTACCTTATCATCTCCTCTCTCGACCCCTACACTTGTTATTAAATTATCAGACTGCTTATCCGGCATCTGCACTGGATGTGCAGAAATTTCTACCAATTAAATATTGGGGAGATCAAAGCCTGAGTGAATCCTGAAACTTTGCTCCTTTGCCACTGAATACATCCCTCTCCCTGGCAACGGTCTGAGGCTGAACCAGACTGTTTACAACCTTGGTGTCATATTTGACCCCAAGAAAAGCTTTCAACCACATATCTGTGCTGTCACAAAGACTACCTATGTTCGCAGTACCTCTGTTATATCACCTAACTCTGCCCTTGCCTCAGCTCTTCTGCTGCCTCGTCCATGCCATTGTTACCACCAGGCTTGACTATAAAACACCCCAAGGCATTTCTCAGACACAGTATAAAACAAAAAATAACATACAACATCCAGCCACATAAGATGACATGGGGCAGATGGCCCAAAGATTGTTCAAAAAGGTAGATTTTAAAGAGCGCATTAAAGCAGCAAAGTGAGGGTAGAGAAATGGAGGTTTATGAAGAGAATTCCAGTGCTTAGGGCAGTGATTTTCAACCTTTCTTTGGTTAAGGAACCCTATAATATATCATGAAATTCTGTGGAACTCCAACTCTCTCTCCCTTTTGCCCTCCCACGGTATAAAGCAAAAACGAAAACAAAGCAAAACACTATTGAATGAATGAATAAAAATGCAAAAAAATTATGATTATTTTTCATTAAATGCGTGAAGAATATATCTTGAAAACTTGAAAAATTAAGATTCAGTGTAAAACTTGAGATTAATGACTTTTGCATATTCCTTTGATTTTTGGAAGAATTGTGGATAAGCACTCACATTCCTTCTTCGACAGATAGAAATCATTCACTTAACTTAATTGTGATGTTCGTAAGAGTTGAAAATCTGCATTTGCAAAGATATTGTTATCGCAAATTGCAGCAAAATTTTCAGAGCCTTCTTTACAGTGTTCGGCTTTGATACTTATCCAAAATGAATCCAGTTCATGATATCTTAATTTCAGTATTCGATAATTTTGAATACCTGTCAACTCTTCTCCCTTGAGAGTGAACTGTCCTGCACTGTGTGGTACTTAATGAATGATAATAATCTAGTCTTACTTTTCAACCGACAAAGAAGGAAAATAGCAATGGATAATTTCTTGTAACAAATTCAGATAATCTAAAATAAGAGGGAGAGTCATTTCTATTTTGTCCTGGTAACCAGAGGAAACATGTCCAGGTTCCCATCTAAGGCCTGCATTTTCCAATCCTAATTTTCTGTGTAAGTCTACAATTTTTTGTCAGCAGAACTCAGGGTATTTTCTTTTCATCCCTGCATGTTAGTGTTCACCTTGTTCAAATACTCAAAAATATCAACTAGGCATGCCAACTTTGAACTCCTGGATTCATTGCTGAGCAAGTTCAACTAGGTTTTCTTGTTATGAAGAGAAGTCATAATTTTTCTTTTAGTTCATAAACTTGGGACAATGCTTTCCCCTTGACAACTGTATGTAGAATGAAGTTGACATGTGCAGATTCCATGGTTTTGGAAGGTTTTTTAAAAATGGGTGATTTCAGTCGTCTTTGTTTCACCTAGTTCACTATTTTCACAACTTGATCTATGACTATTTTCAAATCATGTCCTATTGTTTTAGCAACAAGGACTTTCCAATGCAGCAATGAGAAGTCACAACATTAGGATTCTTTTACTTCACAAACCCTTTCAAAGATCCAGTCATCGAGGGTGTACTATCAGTGCAAATCCCCACACACATGTATTGCATGACACATTGCAAGATTCTAAATAAGAAGTCAAAGTGTCGAACGCATCTTGTTTTTTGCTGTTTCCAGTAGCTCTTTACAGCAAAAGAAATGTTCAATTTTTGCTCTATTGTCAACTAAACGAACAAATGTTATAAGCTGTGCTTTGCCGCTAATATCCATGGATTCATGCACTTGAAGGGCAAACTTAATTTTTTTTCAATTTAACTATCAATCACACTTTTTTCAATATCATTTGACATGTCAGTTATTTGCCTACTGATGGTATTATCAGAAAGTGAGATTTTGTTGAGTTCCCTCTCTCCTCCAATCATTGCATTTACTACTAGAGACATGAGGGAATCAAATCAAATCACTGCCACCTCACGAGCAGCAACACTAACTGCCCCATCCAAATCTCCTGCCTCTTATCTTAAATCTATGCCCCCTGGTTATTGACAACTCCGCTAATATATGAGAGGTGATAGGGGTGGAACAAGTGAGAATCTCAAAGGAGGAGAAAGTGTAAGGGGACAGAGGTGAGATTTAGTTCTAAGAGCCATTTAACGCTGGTGACGATCAGTGAAAAGCAAGTGGTGAAAGCTCATAGCCAGGTGGGAGGTTTCAGTTGGGGGGCAGGTGTCGTCACCCCTCAGTTTGCATCAAGACCTTGATGTTGATATGCAATCATCCACAATAAGTTCATGGATTGCTTTGTTCGCAAGTAAATGGAGGGAGATATGGATAGGGGAAGTGATAGCTGAACCACTGGCAGGGTTCATAGGAACAGCACTGGGATGAGGGAATTGAACAGGGAAGAGATTGGCAAGATCAGTTCCCCGCGGGTTGGGTGGGTGGAAGGAAAGGTTGGCGAGAGAGTTGGATGGGGCAGTTAGTGTTGCTGCTCGTGAGGTGGCAGTGATTTGATTTGATTCCCTCGTGTCTCTAATTCCCAATCACAGTTACACTGCTGCTGTAAGCCAGTGAATGAAGAACAGGTGAATGAAAAATGGGAAGAAGTTTGAATCATCTCTGTTTTGTCCCAGAGGTGAGTTAGCAGAGTCCAGGAGCAAGCCAAATGTCCGGTCTCTAGCTGCTGGGAGAACAGGATTGGAAATATCAGTACAGTTGTATTATTGTAATAAGGACAATGCTGACAAAGGCCCAGAATTTTATCAGAACTCCCCCCTCTCCATCGCCATACTGCAGTTTCCAAGCATAAACGGGGTTTCCATGGTGAAACCAGGAAAGGGTGAACAGCTCTGCAGAAATTCCTGGCCACAATGTCAATGTGAAACAGATGAAAGCTGCTTGAATGTCATCTTTTAATCAATTGTCAAACTCTGTCCCCCACCCTTGCTCCACAGCTAGAATAAGATTTCCTCTTTCAGCCATGGCAATGGAACACCTTGACCCAGTCTGCACCTTACCTATTTTCAATGCTATGTAGTGACTGTGAGTGGCCAACAAGAGGTTCACAGGAAGTTGATTTGGTCTTTCTGGTTGTTTTCTCCCTTTAAATAGAGCATCATATTATCACAAAAAAAAATCACATTGGAAGTCTGGCAATTATGGGGTTAGATGTAGACTGAGATGATCAAATACAACACAATCTGATTGTTCTTATACAGCCAGGCACAGGGGAATGTTGTTGTGATGGACACCAACCCAGAAATAGCTGTGAAGATGTGGATGATTATTCTGGACTTTTACCTGGTAACAGTTGGAGATCAGAGAACATTAATGTAGAACTTTACCTCAGGCAAATAAATGGTTGGGATAGAATCCATAATAAGGTAGGCTATACATGACCTCATTTTCGACCTTAAGCTTTCAGCATCACCAACACATATTTCTATCCAGAAGCTTAGCTGTGAATTAAAGCCATCCAATAGTTACACCAAGAGATATCACCACTTTGGGGTTTGGCTAAGAACTAACAACCATAGCCCAACACTATTGAAAGAAGGATATAAGAAGAAGGGAACTTGCATCAGTATATAATACCTCATTATGCATCTCAAAAACATGTTAATGTGCTTTTGCATACAGTGAAGTGCTGATACATAAGCATTTCAAGCTCATCATGATTCCATAAGTAGCACCCAGATCCCTCTGCATCTCAGAGCTCTGCAATCTCTCACCATTAGATAATATGCCTATTTTATTCTTCCTGCCAAAATGGACAATTTCATATCTTCCCACATTATACTCCATTTGCCAGATCTTTGCCCACTCACCTAACCTATCAATATCTTTTTGTAGCCTTCTTATGTAGTCTTCACAGCTTACTTTCCAATCATCTCATCCATCCCTTCACCAAGTCATTTATATAAATTGTAAATGGTCCCAGCACTGATCTCTGTGGCACACTACTTGTTATATCTTGCTAACCTGAAAAAGACCCATTTATTCCTACTCTCTGCTTCCTGTTAGCCAGCCAATCTTCTATCCATGCCAATATGTTTCCCCCTATACCATGCGCTTTTATTTTCTGCAATAACCTTTGATGGCACTTCATCAAATGCCTTCTGGAAATCTAAGTACAGTACATCCACCAGTTCCTCTTTATCCACAGCAATGTTACTTCCTCAAAGAATGCCAATAAGCTGGTTAAACGTGATTTCCCTTTCACAAAACCATGCTGACTCTGGCTGATTATCTTGAACTTATCCAAGTGCCCTGCTACAGCTTCTTTAATAATAGCTTCTAACATTTTCTCTATGACTGATGTTAAGCTAACTGACCTGTAATTTCCTGCTTTCTGTCTCCCTCCCTTTTTGAATAATAGAGTTACATTTGCTATCTTCCAATCTAATGGGACCTTCCCCGAATCTAGGGAGTTTTGGAAAATTAAAACCAATGCATCAACTATCTCACTAGCCACTTCTTTTAAGACCCTAGGATGAAGTCTATCAGGACCTGGGCACTTGTCAGCCCACAGCTCCAACAATTTACTCAGTACCACTTCTCTGGAGATTGTAATTTTCCTGAGTTCCTCCCTTCCTTCCATTTCCTTATTTACAGCTGCTTCTGGGATGTTACTTGTATCCTCTATAGTGAGGACTGATGCAAAATACCTGTTCAATTCATCTGCCATTTTCTTGTTTTCCATTATCAATTCTCCAGACTCACTTTCTATAGGACCAACGCTCACTTTGTTAATTCATTTCTTTTTTAAATATTTATAGAAACTCTTACTATCTGTTTTTATATTTCTGCCTAGCTTTCTCTCATACTCTAATTTTTCTTGCCTTATTAATCTTTAGTCATCCTTTGCTGTTCTTTATATTCTGTCCAATCTTTTGGCCTTCCGCCTATCTTTGCACAATTAAATGCTTTTTGTTTAAGTTTGATACCATCTTTAACATTTCTAGTTAACCACGGACGGTGTGTCTGTCCCTTGGACTTTTTCTTACTCATTGGAATGTATCTATTCTGCGTATTCTGAAATATCCCCTTAAATGTTTGCCACTGCATCTCTATTGCCCTAACCCTTAACCTAATTTGCCAACTTACTTGAGCCAGCTCTGCTTTCCTGCCCTCATAATTGCCCTTATTTAAGCTTAAAAACATAGGGTGGAATCATCCCAGATTTGCACTAAGTGCGGTAGCGGGCTTTTAAAACAACGTTGGGTTTTAATGCCATATCGTCCCAAACCTACTGCATTACTTATGCATTCCCGGGAAACACTCCCTTTCTATGGTGGGCAGGCTCTCATTTGCCCACCACGCTATCACCGCGCTCTTTCATCACACCAGGGACCGCATTTAAAGTACAGCCACACTCAGTGCTTCCAGCCAGGACTGTAGCAAAAATGACACTGCCCCGAAAGGCAAGAAGACTGCAGCTCCCAAGCACTTTTTGGATGTTGTGGAGGCCCTCTGTGGTGTCCTCTACCCCCTTTCTGGCCACAGGAGGGCAGCTACATTATCACTCTGGTAGTGGTGATCAGTGCCAATGTTGCACAGAGGAGGTTAGCCATTCAATGCAGATAGAGGATGAATGGTCTCATCAAATGCAGATAGGGGATGGCAACCATCTCATCACTCTAAACTCACACACTCAAGCCCATCACACATTCACTGGCACCTCACTCACTGCCAGCTCAAGGGACTCACCACCCATTCTCACACACATACCCTCACTTGCCCATCTGGCCTCATTTCCTCTGGAGACTGCCTCCTCAGCTCTCACCATCTTGAGGTCATTTGCAGAGACACACACCCTGGGATACCCTCTTTCCCCAGTACAGTTCTCATCTTGCAGCCTCTTCTCTTGCCTGAGGCCACTTCTTCCCCTTCCCCAAGCAAGCCATAGTCCAACAACCATTGAAAACCCACCCACATATGGCTAGTCTGGTAGGTAGAGAGCTGCCCGTGAGCCCCCCTAAAAGTGATGTGATGGTGTCTATGAAGCCTGGTGCTGATGATTGCGAGTGCTGCCCAAAGCAAGGTAGGCAAACAAACCGTGAAGTCCCAAGCGAAGTGCAGCCCGCCAAGTGCACGCCTTATATATGCTGTTGTGAAACACGTCGGCGTGTTTTCCCGCCGATGTGGGCGGACGATCCAGTGGTGGCGGATGGGTCTGATGGGCTGGCCTTATAACGATATACTGATATATTACAATGAGGTTCTTGACATCCAATGGCGGGAAAGGTGGCCCGCCATCGGCTGGAGGAATGGACGATCGCAAACTGGTTTCACAACATTGTGAAACCAATTTTTGGCCTTCTCACCATATTGTCTGCTCATGCCACCGAACACGCCCAACGCCGGCGGGCATGGAAAATCCCAGCCATAGTCTTGGACCCACTCCTCTCTCCCTCAAATTGAATGTAAAACTCAATCATGTTATGGTCGCTGCTACCTAGGGCTGCCTTCACTATGGGATCATTAATTAATCCCATCTCGTTGCACAATACCAGGTCTAATATAGCCTGCTCTCTGGTTGGCTCATGATGTTCTAAGAAACTATCCTGGAAACATTCTATGAACTTCTCATCTAGGCTACCTTTGCCCATCTGACTTTTCCAGTCTACATGTAGATTAAAATCTCCCGTGATTATTGCCATGCCTTTCTGACAAGCTCCCATTATTTCTTCCTTTATGCAACATTCTACCATGTGGTTATTGTTAGGGGCTCTGTACACAACTCCCACAAGTGACTACTCACCTTTACCATTTCTCATCTCAACCCAAACCGTTTCCACATCCTGATTTCTTGAATTTAGGTCATCCCTCTATTATACCATCTTTAACTAATAAGCCATCCCATAAGCATCCCCGTCTTTTCCTCGCAGTCATGTCTCTGTAATGGCTATCAAATCGTACTTACATACATCTCAGTTCATCTGTTTTGTTTCGAATGCTTCATGCTTTCAGATTCAGAGCCTTTAGTTTGATCCTTTTATTCTTTTTATAACCTCTAGTCTCATCAGTTGATTTACTGTTAGATTTGTACTCGCTATCCTTTCCTGTTACGGTCTGTTTTTCATTTCCCGTAATAATGCCTTCCTCTTTTGCCCTGTCTCTACTCTTTGATTTACCACATCTTCCCAAATTTGTATCCTTGCCCCCACTACTTAGTTTAAAACCCTCTCTACTTCCCTAGCTATGCAGCTCACAAGAACACCGGTCCCAGCATGGCTCAAATGTAGACCAACCCAATGGTACAGTCCCCACTTTCCCCAGTGTTGGTGCCATTGCCCCATGAACCGGAACCCACTTCTTCCACACCAGGCTTTGAGCCTCACATTCATCTCCCTAATCTGATTTGTCCTATGCCAATTTGCACTTGGCTCAGGTAATAATCTAGAGATAATGACGTTTGAGGTTCTGCTTCTTAATCTGGTGCCAAATTCCTCATGCTGAGTATGCAGAACCTCCTTCTTTGTCCTGCCTATGTCATTGGTACCAACATGGACCACAACGACTGGGTCCTCTCTCTCCTACTGCAAGTTCCTCTCCAGCCCCGAACAGATGTCCTGAACTCTGGCTCTGGGCAGGTAACACAGCCATCTGGACTCCACTCATTGCTGCAGAGAACGGTGTCAATCTCTCTGACTATGCTGTCCCCTTCTACCACTACATTCCTTGTAACTTCCCCCACTTGACTGGCGTCCTGTACCACAGTGCCATGGCCAGTTAGTTCATCCACCCTGCAGAGCCCGCTCTTATTCAAACGAGCCCACCTGAGATTCAAGACAAAAGTGTGCCAAGTCTTCACCAATGAGTCCTCTGTGCTGATGATGCCATGCTAGCTTTCCATACTGAGGAACGCCTTCAGTAGCAAATGGACAGACTCTCTCACTCCTATAAAGAGTTTGGTTTGACCATCAGCATCAGGAAGACAAATATCATGGTCCAGGATGTTGCCATACCGCCATGTTTCAGCATTGACAGTGTGATACTGGAGGTTGCTGATAGCTTCACATCTATAGCCTATACAATCACCAGCAATCTCACTTGATGCTGAAAACAGCACACATATCACAAAACCACAACAGTTGTGTCTAAGCTGAGTAAGAGAGTGTGGAACAACAGCAACCTGACTGAGAACATCAGACTGTGAGCCCACCAAGCCTGTGTTCTCAACGGACTCCTCTACCGGAGGAGAGACCTGGACAACGTATGGTAGGCAGGGGAAAAGGCTGGACAGTTTCCACCTTCGCTGTCTCAGACATATCACCGGCAACTCTTGGCAGGACAAAATCACTATTCAGAGGTCCTAGAGCATGCTAATTCCATTAGCGTACATTCCATTGCTAAGCCAACAATGGCTGCGGTGATCAGCCACGTTCTTTGGATGGATGACAGTCTTATACCCAAGGACCTTCTGTACGATGAACTAGACACTGGGTCATGACCTTTGGGCATCCGTACCTTCACTACAAGCTCACCTGCAAGTGAGATATGAAGATGGTGGACATTGATTGACACTGACAACTGGGAGACAATTGCCGTCAGCTGTCATCTCTGCAGGCTGACTGTTTAGAAGGGCATTAGAAGAGGTGAGCAGAAATGGAAAGCTCAGCTGGCCAAAGAGAAAGCCCAGAGCAGTGTTTTCCAAATTACTTTCCAAGTGACCCCACACTGGAAAGTGAACTTGACCTCAGACACCAGCGAAAGCAAAACAGCAATAAAGCAGCATAGTAACATTCAGTATATAATTATTAAAGTTCATGTATTTTAGATCAATATAATGCATCACATAAATGTGGAAATCTGTGTTTTAAATTACTTTGTAAAATTATTATTTTATATACTCATGTAGATTGCAGCTAAGGTCTCCATATTCTCTGGTGACAGAAGACTCGGTGAAGCCTGTTTCCCCACCACTCACACATACGTTGTAATTAGCTCCTCTCCCCCTCCTCTACATACATACACATGCGCGCACACACACACACACACACATCCCTGTTCCTGACACCCCTCCCACCATCCCCCCACACAGACACCAGTCCCTCTTCCCAACCCCCTCCCCCTACACATTTACTTACTCAGCAGTTCCTCTTCCCAACCCTCGAACCCTCATTCACTCACCCAGCAGCCCTTCTTCCCAAACACCCCTCCATACAATCACTTACTCTGCAGGCCCTCTTCCCCAACCTCTTCCCCCCACGCACACACTTGTCAGCCCCTCTCTCCTCCCCCCATTCAGTCCAGATGCTAGCGCCTGTAATCTGAGTGGCCAGCTTGGAGTAAGGGATCTGTAGAAGAAGTAGACTGGAGCAGAAACACAGTAAAATTTGAAGCCGCTATTCACCTTTCCGGTTTAGCTGTGTGACCTCCCAGTTTTTTCCTTCACTCTGGACACAGTTACTCTCTGCCGGCTTTTGCCTATGTCAAATGAATGCACAAACATTCCGGGCCCACTTGGCACTTGCTGATAATTGTGTTTTCTAAGATTAAAGAGTGCTTTGGGCTCAATGTCCACCTCTTGCTGCTGGCACTGGGGATCCAATGGGCCCAAGGCTGTTCTGCCAGGGCCTCCAGACTGGGTAGTGTCTTCTTCACAGTCACCACTGCTGCCTCAGAGCATGGGGAGCTCGTCACCCCAAATGTGACCTCTGCGACCCCATTGAGGGTCACAACCCACAGCTTGGGTACTTCTAGCCCAGAGAAAACAGAGGTCAGAAAATCATCCACAATCTCAGCCCACTGTCTTCCTCTGCAGCAAATCCGACAGAGCCTGCCATGCCAGAGTGGTGTTCCTGAGCCACACCAGGTGATGCGGACCACAGAGTTGACTGCCAAAGCGCAAACCGCCATCTACCGAGATGGAAGGCTGCCAAGAGAATGATGTGTTTAATGGTCCTGACATGTCACTCAACCTTGACATCTCAGAAAGGGAACAATTAACTGTCACGGTCTAATGCTGCAGGTAGGACATATTGTTCCTAAATGTTTTTATTCTTGCATTTGCTTTCTGTCGCTTTTCTCTCTCTCTCTTAACCCAGCTTATTTATTTCCCACTCTTTGGGCAGAATCCTATCTGCCCTCCCTTACCTTGTTTGGTGGTGGGAGGTTGTTTAATTGGGCAGGAGGTTGGATACCGCATTGCCTTCCCACCGCCACCTGATTAAGTGCACGGCGAGAAGGCCCTTGGACAGCCTTTCCGTCTGCTGCCAATTCAGGCCCTTAAGGGACCAGTTAATGGGTACTTAAGGCCCTCATTCCACTGCTGCTAGTATTAACCCAGCAGTAGACAGAGGGCTCACCATGCGGCCCGCCCGACAAGCAGACACTTGCTCCCTGACTCCCAGGGCAGCTCCCTCATTCAAAGGCATTCAGTGCCTGATCGACAAACCTGGCATTAGGAGGAGTGGGCTTGCTGAGAGTCACCTCCCTGCCCTTGCTGCCTACTCCCATGATTCCCAGCCCACAAACTACCCCCCATCGTCACTTACCTGTGGCCTTTGTCCTTGGTCTCCGGTGGTTGTCATTCTGGTAGCATCCACTACCTCCCTGTGGCACTGACACTCTAAAGAGCTGCTGGTCTCTGATTGGCCAGCAGCTTTGTGTAGGTGGACCTCTGCCCCCAGGGTCCTGACCCTGGGGAAGGCCCGCTGGCCTGTCAACTGCCTGATTGGAAGTTAATACTGGCGGGACTTCCTGGAAAGATACAAAGCTGGGGTCTTGCTGGCTCTTGAACTGGTGGCCGAGACCCCACGTCACGGGCACAAGATCCCGGTCTTTGTTTCCCTTTCTATATCCCATTTGACTCTAATTCACTCTAAATTCTTCTTGTCATCCCTCTTTTATTCTTGATGCTTAAGTTTCATTAAGAAGATGGACAATCAGGAGATCCCAAATGCCCTGTCCTCAGCTCACATGTCCAGCAATGTGTGGCCCAAAAATAATCCAACCTGAAGAATGAGATAATAATCAAATTCAAAGTGCTCCAGGGATTTCTGGGCCAATCTTTCATAAGATTAAAAGAGTAGCAGCAAGTCTTTGATTAGGCTGTAAACTAGGCTGGTGCTACATTGAAAGGTCACAAGTCTTAATATATTCATATTTTTGTGGATAAATTTAGATAAGGAAGGAATGATGGAGATCAGCTTTAAAAATAGTGCACAGTGCAAGTCAGTTAACTCTGTTAATGAGCACATTCTAGTCAGGGTAATATTTCGCACAGACACAGATTCATTCCCAATACATTCTGATTGAAATCTTCTGGTTTGTAGGAATAGTTCATACTGGAACCATTGCATCATCAGCATGACTCAAACTGCACTGTAACTGATCCATGATTGGCTTCGCAGACATAAATATTTTAAACAAACGAAGCCTGGCTAGAATAAATTTTATACAAGGGTTTTTCATTGTCACAAACTGTGTCTTATCCTATGAAGTTAGTGCATTTCTTTCACAGCCTCCTGTTGTTTAAGAAAGACATATTAGAGGTATCAATGTGCTGGATCAATGATAACACTCTCGTCTCTGAGTGAGAAAATTGTGGGCTTAAACCCCAATCCAGAAACTAAAGCACATCACTTAGGCTGGTACTGAGGGGATGCTGCACTGTGAAAGATAGCATCTTTCAAATGAGATGTTAAATCCTTGCCTGCCCTTTCAAGTAAATGTAAGGTTCTATTCAATGAAGAGAACAGCAGTTCTCAAATTCTAACCAATATTTGCCCCTGAACCAATACGGAAAACATATGGTGAGTTAAATTGTCTGATCTCAAAGAACAGACATGGTGATCACAGAATATGATTAATCTATGCTCTTTTATTACATTGCAGACAGTATGCTAAATGATTGCTGTATGCAACCAGCATCAACCACACTGCTCATTGGCTGCAAACACGAGCAGGGTGTCCAATATTGCAAGTGGCTGGTGCTGCTTAAAGACAGTCTGCATCTCTTAAAGGGTGTTTGGATAAGTACTTATGTACGCTGTGGCTTGCCATTATCATGTGACCTCTGATGTCATGATATGTAAATAAAGGTTTTAGGCGGTAGCCTTTTTTCACATTACTTGGAACATGGTGTCAGACGTGTGCAGCTGTGATTGAGTGGATTTTGATAGATGTAAGAGAGCCAGCAGATCTGAAAAAACAGCAGCGAATAATTAAAACTTCAGCATGCAACTTTGTACAGGACATTGACAGCTGGATGAGTCATTATGACTTTGAATTATCCAGTCTGTCCAGAATTATCCTATGAAAATGAAGGGAGATTTGAGACTAAATTAGAAATTCTTCCAATCTCAGTGGCAGAATTATGAGATTACCACAGGGTTGAACAAGAAACCTGAACAAATAAGGGCAGCAATGTTATTATCAGTAATGGGGAAGGAATGCCACAAGCTGCATTCCACCCTATATCTCACTGAGGAGCAGAAAAGTAAGTCGTGTGAAATCTTGGAGGCCTTGAAGACCTACTTTGAACCCAGTACTAATGTTATTTATGAGCGTTATGTGTGAACACTAGAACTCAGGAAGAGAGGGAGAAAATTGATCAGTATGTGACTCCACTGAGATACCTTACTGAAACTTGTGAGTTTGAAAAACTGAAGGATGATCTCATCAGAAGTAGGATTGTTTTAGGAACAAGCAATCCCACCATGGGAACACGTCTGCTGAGAGAAGTGAAACTTACTCTGCAGAAAGTTATTGACATGCCCAGAAGCTCCAAGATGGCAAACCATCAACTGAAGAGCATTGATGTGAGAACTGACGAGGCTGTGTCTTATGCTAAGGGGCAGTGCAAGTCTTCCAAGCACAAGTCAATAATTAAAAGGAAGGACAACTTAAAGAAGGACCAGCAGAAGGATCAGAGTTGGAGTGTTGGATGTAACTATTTTCCTTCACAAGAAAGAAAAGAAAGCACGTCCAGCGAGGGGAAGCAGTGCTCTAAATACAAGAAGCTGAATCGCTTTACACTGTTATGATCCCAGCTGATGTTAATACTGGGCAAGTCAGATCCAAGAGTGAAATCCGGCTTGATAGATCCTAAGTTTTTTTTTAAGAAACCGTAAGTAAGGAGGTAAGTTACTGAACAAATTCACAGGAGTCTGCTGATGAACTTATAACACACAGAATAAAACATTTATGAAACAAGAAAAATGAACTATATCACACCAGACAAAAAGGTTGGAAAGATCTCGATACAAACATGATTCAAATTTCCCAATATTCTTTTACCCAGCAATATCTTTACAGGCGCATAAACCAGTGAAGAGTTACCATTAGCTCCTTGCTTGGGACTGGCACATGTGCAAATGGTTTTCTTCTGGTGAATTCTTGAGCATTCATGTGATGCTTCTCACCCAACTCATATCTCTCCTTGAGACATTCCAAAATAACCACACCTTAAGGTCACCGTTTCAGTAGCAACAACACTAAACTGATCACATTACTAAGCCCTATAATTGGCTATTTAGTTAACTACTGTCTCACTATCCTTGTGCTTTTCTCTTCTTAGAGAGCTGAAAAATCCCTGCCTTCACTCTCTGACACACACTGAACTCTTTCCTGTCTTTCTCTGTGTCACTTGATCACTGTCGCTGGGCAACAGCTCAGTTTTTTCTACTTTGTGCTTTTTCCTTAAATCACTAAACATAACCCCTTTTTAATACATCTCTTTAACTTCAGGGGTTGTAAATCCTCACTACAAACCCAAACAACTGGCCTTTCAGCCACAGGTCCACCCAGACTCTAGGTACCAAGGTTCATAAACAACCAAAAATGAAGCTGTAACCACTTTCCTAACAACACGCACGTGTTTTGCTGGAAAGAAGAAAAGGAAGCCTATAAAGATCTTTGTTGGAGAGATGTCGGATGATGATTCTGACAAATCACTCAACACCTGAGAACAAGCTGGTGTCAAGTCTTGAGGTAAAAAACGGTTTGTGACTGTTAGAATGGTGAGTGCAAAAGGAGAGGGTCAAGTGAATGTGAAATGTCAGGTAGACACTGATGTTACGCGCAACATCATGAGCTTCTCAGACTTATATGAAGTTGCTCAAGATGATGACCTGAAAATGAAGTCGTTGAAGGTAAAGTTGAGACTCAAGAATGAACGATGCTCACCCCAAGATAACAAACTAAGTGAGAGTCCAATATAACAGGAAGAAACAAGACTTTGAGTTCCAGAGAATGAACATGAAGCAAAATCCCCTCATCTCAGCTGTAACAAGTCAAAATCTTGGACTGGTAACCCCTCAAGTACCAGAAGAGATTTGCAGTCTTTCAAATGGTACCAAGCCATTGACTGCTGAATGGAACCTGACAAATTACAAAGGTTTTTTCATAGGTCTTGCATGTCTTCCTGGAGAACTTGCAGTGCCCCTAGCTAAACTGTTCCAGTACAGCTACAACACTGGCATCTACCCAGATATATGGAAAGTTGCCCAGGTATGTCCTGCACATGAAAAGCAGGACAAATCCAACCCAGTCAATAACTGCCCCATCAGTCTACTCTCCATCATCAGTTAAGTAATATAAGGGGGCATCAACATTGCTAGCAAGTGGCACATGCTTAGCAATAAACTGCTCACTGATGCTCAGTTTGGGTTCCACCAGGGGCATTCAGCTCCTGACCTCATTAAAGCCTTGGTTCAAACATGGACAAAAAAGCTGAATTCCCAAGGTGAGATGAGATGAGAGTGACTGCCCTTGACATCAAGGCTGCATTGACCGAGCGTGGCATCAAGGAGCCCTAGCAAAACTGGAGTCAATGGGAATCAAGGGGAAATCTCTCCACTGGTTGGAGTCATACCTAGCACAAAGGAAGATGGTTGTGGTTGTTGGAGGTCAGTCATCTCAGCTCCAGGGCATCACTGCAGCAGTTCCTCAGGGTAGTGTCCTCAGCCCAACCATCTTCAGCTGCTTCATCAATAACATTCCTTCCATCACAAGGTCAGAAGTGGGAATGTTCGCTGATGATTGCACAATGTTCAACACCATTCGCGGCTCCTCAGGTGCTGAAGCAGTCCATATCCAAATGCAGCAAGACCTGGACAAAATCCAGGCTTGGATTGACAAGTGGCACGTAACATTTGTGTCACACAAGTGCCAGGCAATGACCATCTCCAACAAGAGAGAATCCAACCATCACCCCTTGATGTTCAATGGCATTACCATCACTGAATCCCCCACTATCAATATCCTGTGGGTTACCATTGACCAGAAACTGAACTGGATTAGCCACATAAATACTGTGGATACAAGAGCAGGTCAGAGGCTGGGAATCCTGCGATGAGTAACTCATCTCCTCACTCCCCAAAGCCTGTCCACCATCTACAAGGCACAAGTCAGGAGTGTGATGGAATACTCCCCACTTGCCTGGATGTGTGCAGCTCCCACGACACTCAAGAAGCTTGACACCATCCAGGACAAAGCAGCCCATTTGATTCATACCACATCCACAAACATTCACTCTCTCCACCACCAATGCACAGTAGCAGCAGTGTATACCATCTACAAGATGCACTGCAGGAATTCACCATGGCTCCTTAGACAGCACCTTCCAAACCCACGATTGCTACCATCTAGAAGAACAAGGGCAGCAGATAGATGGGAACACCACCACCTGGAATTTCCCCTCCAAGCCACTCACCATCCTGACTTGGAAATATATCACCGTTCCTTCACTGTCACTGGGTCAAAATCCTGGAACTCCCTTCCTAACAGCACTGTGGGTGTACCTACACCATATGAATTGCAGTGGTTCAAGAAGGCAGCTCACCACTGCCTTCTCAAGGGCAACCAGTGATGGGAAATAAATGCTGGCCCAGCCAGCAAAGCCCACATTCCATGGATGAATTTTTTAAAATCATCTTGAAGCAGATGAAAGTGTGAGATCTACTCAATGTCTTCTGAGGTGAGTTACAGCTGCCCTTGAATCCAGTCTGAGAAGAAGAGATAGAGGAACTTAAAAAGGCAGGAGTAATTGTTTTTTAACTCATTCAAGGGACATGGGCTTTGCTGACTAGGTCAGCATTTGTTGTCCATCCCTAATTGCCCTTGTTCAGAGGGCAATTAAGAATCAACAACATTGCTGTGGGTCTAGAGTCACATGTAGGCTAGACCAGGTAAGGACAGCAGAATTCCTTCCCTAAAGGGCATTAGTGAACCAGATGGGTTTTTACAACAATCAGCAATGGCTTCATGGCCATCATCAGACTTTTATTTCCAGATTTTTATTGGATTTAAATTTCACCATCTGCTGTGGTGGGATTTGAACCCTGGTCCCCAGAGCCTTACCCTGGCTCTCTAGAATACTCATCAAGTGACAACACCACTATGCCGCCATCTCCTCTGAAATTTGGCATTTCTACTGCTCTAGAAGAGTACCAATGTGCATAGCATGATCTAGTCAATGATCCTCCAGGAGTGGAAGCAATCATGGACGACCTAATAGCCTATGGCCAGAATTTTCTCGTTGCAGTGCGGGGGTTGGGTCCCGCATGCCGACGCATAAAATGACGCGCGGTGACGCCGGGCAAGTGTCCCGGAACCATCGCAATATTTAGGTGGGCGGGCGTGCAATGTTCTCGGATGCGCACCCGCCATTAAATATCAGGTACTTAAGGCCCTTGAGGCAGCAATTGACTGCAATTTTTTGGAGCCCATGCGATCTTCAGGATGTCATATGGGTGCAATAGGCAGGCGGGTAGGAGACATTTGTATAAACCTCATCCACGGGCGGAATAAGACGGGTGAATGGAGTCGTATCTGTTCGATGTTTAATTGTGAAAGTTACTGCTGGTTGCCTGTTTGAGCAGGAATACTTCAAAACTCATACCAGCTGCTTGGACAGGGGTAACAGCCTTCAGGTCAGGACTCTACAGTAAAGATCATTTTTGGGGCCTGCAGGTTTCAGGAAGCCTTCCCTTAGCCTGGGAATGGGAGTTGTGCTATCCACTGGAGGCACCTCCTCTGAGGAGGAAGGGAGGGCCAGAAGGGGGAGGAGGCCAGGAGTCCATAGTCAGCCTCCAGGGGAGCCACCTTTGGGAGGTCAGGCGCAGGCACCAGGGGCACAGGGCCAACAGGAAGTCCAAGGCGGAAGGGGCCACAGAAGACGCCACTATCCTGCTGCCAGGGTATACAGGTGGTGAAGCAGCTACCTCAATATGTCTGAGGTGCAGTGCCGAAGGAGGCTCCGTCTCTCAAAGGAGACAGTCACCTCCATTTGTCAGATGATAGGCCCTGAGATCTGCGCCAACTGTATGGGTGGACACCTTATGCCAGCAGCACTGAAGGTCACAGCTGCCCTCAACTTCTATGTCTCCAGCTCTTTCCCGGGGTCGGTCGGTGATCTTTGCGGAGTCTCCCAATCAGCTGTCCACAGTTGTGTCAAGCAGGTAACAGATGCTCTGTTCTGGCGTGCATTGACTTTCATCCACTACCGCTGGGATGAGGCCAGCCAGACAGAGCGAGCCAGAGGCTTTGCAGCGATTGCTGGTTTCCCCCACATCCAGGGTGCAATCGACTGCACACATGTGGCCAACAAGGCACCAGCAGGTGAGCCCGGTGCCTTCATCAACAGGAAGGGATTGCACTCCATGAACGTGCAGATAGTGTGTGATCACAGGATGCAGATTCTACAAGTCTGTGCAAGGTACCCAGGCAGCTCCCACAACGCTTACACCCTCAGACACTCCCAGGTGCCGGGTCTCTTCAGTGCTCCAGCCCGGCTGGATGGATGGCTGCTGGGTGACAAAGGCTATCCCCTCAAAAGGTGGCTCCTGATGCCTCTCGCCAGCCAAGAACAGAGGCTGAGCAGCGGTACAATAGGAGCCACGCCTCCACAAGGACTGTGGTAGAGAGAACCATCAGTCTTCTGAAGATGCGCTTCCGATGTCTGGACCGTTCAGGGGGCGCACTCCAGTACCCCCCAGATCGTGTGTCACTGATAGTGGTTGCATGCTGCGCTCTGCACAATTTTGCGCTGGAAAGGGGCGACGCAGTGGAGGAAGAAGATGTAGACGCAGTTGCTCCGGCTGCACACGATGAGTCCAGCAGTGAGCCCGAGGATGAGCACACACAGGGAAATGCTGAGGGGGTAGACGCTGACCTGGGCACCTCCAGGGAGGCAGGGACACCCAGGAGGCTTTAATCCAAAGAACCTTCAGCCAGCCCACCAAAGTTGGACCTTCAACACACGCTAGGGCTGCAGGCTCCATACTCAATACTTGAGTGCTAAATCTGCCTGGGTAGGAACATTAACTAAGACCCTTGTTAATAAAGCTCAATGTCAAACAACTCACTCATAACATCATGGGTTCCCGTCCACCTGCAGAAGTAAGGGATCACCTTGAGCCATGCTCATATATCGAAATTTAATGATATAACAAAATTAACTTCAGAAACCAAAAAAAAAGGTGTTGCACATCATACCAAGCCTCAATGAACTAACATGGGGCAACATAAAAGCACCAGTGAGAAACCCGTGGTGTGCCTAAAGTGCCTTAAATTTACGCTTACGGGTGCTATGTTTAGGTGCTGTTACCTCGCTGGCACTGGCATCTGAGGCAGCCTGCTGACTCTGTTGTCCTGTTGACCTCGATGACCTTGGCAGTCATCCTCTGGCCCGTGGAGCCTTTGCTGGCCCCGCCTGGGAGGAAGCAGCCAGTTCCATAGCTGGCATCTCCACAGTTGCCGCAGCCTCATCGGATGCCACGGTCATTGACAGAGGGGCGGAGAAGCTGCTGCCCTCATCTGGAGCGCCTTGAAAGGAGCCCACAGAGATGCCGGGCAGCTGCTGCACCATGTGAGGTCACTTCGGACCTCCCTGCTCACCATAGATGGATGGGCACTGAGCTGGGATACTTGGTGCCCAAACCATTTCCCACACTGGCACTGACCAGTTGAGGTCAATGCCACTGTGAGGGTTTGCAGGTCCGAACGCAACCCCAGGAGGCCCTGATTGTTCTCCTGGAGGAGTCTGTCCATGAGTCGCCACTCTCTCCATGGAGGAAGCTTGGTGCTTGGCCATGAGGCTCATTGCATCAGTGATGCTCCACGTGGACTCCTCCAGCATGGGCACCATGCCACACATTGCCTCATGTATCTCCGCCAGATCCTCCCGCACACCCTGCTGCACCTCCAGCATTTGCTGCCTCATGGACGACTCCAGAGGCACATCATCAGCCACCGACCGAGCATGTGCCTGGTCCCCTGCAGTCCTCCGACTGTCGGCGCCATGTCAAGATGGCCAACTGGGCCTGGCCTCCGCCAGTCCGCAACAGCTCGGTGGAATTGTATGCAGTCTTCTCCTGAAAAGGAGAGAAAAGCATTGATTAGTCTACCCTGTACCTGGAATCCCATCTCATCCCTGCCAACCCAGCCAGAGTGGGACATTGCAGGGCTCCAGTTCTTCGTTACCCTGCAGCTGCCGCACACTCACACAAAGAAGCCAGGGCTGACCACCCCCCCCAACCTTGCCCAAATGCTGCCTCCATCATATCTGGCAGCACAAGGTATAACCTTGCAAAGCAAGGAGGCACAAGCACGTGGAACGCCAGCAGATGGATTGGTGCCCCGCCACCTGGAAGCTCCCCTCCCAGCATGTTAGCACCCTGACTTTGACATGTTTCACTATTCCAGCACTCTGCCTCTTTCTCTCTCTTCAAGCAGATTCTCCTGCTCTGTGTGACCTCTCTTCATTCACCCAATCATGTTCAATTCCTGCAGGAAGCCCAACTAAGTTATTCATATCAGAAAGTAACTTGTTTCAGCATAAGCTTTTAAATAAACAGAGAATTACTTCAGCACCAGTCACACCACTCCCTATAGCCTATTCAAACTTTAGCCTCATAAAGGAAAGTCCCTAAAACACACACAATTGCACCAGTAGCCAGAAGGAATAAACCAGAAACTAAGCTGTAAGTAGTTCATGATCCCTCTAAATAGCACTGGTGGAGGAACATAGGAACAGGAATAGACTATTTAACCCTTTGAACCTGTTCCGCCACCATTCATTGGTACCATGATTGATCTGCAACTGACCTCTATACACCTGCCTTTGCTTCATATCCCTTAATACCTCTGGTTAATAAAAATCTATCAATCTCAGATTTAAAGTTTACAATTAATCTAGCAGCAATTTCCATTTGTGGAGGAGAGTTCAAAATCTCTGCAACCGTTGTGATAAGAAGTTTTTCCTAATTTAACTCCTGAAAGATATGGCTCTAATTTTTGAATTATGCCTCCAAGTCCTGGACTCCCCAACTAGCGGAAATTATTTCTCTCTATCTACCCTATCTGTTCCCCTCAAAGCCTTGAAAACTTCAATCAAATTATCCTCTAACCTTCCAAATTCCACAGAATGCAACCCTGGCTGGTGTAACCTCTCTTCGTAATTTAACCCGCAGAGTCCAGGCATCATCTGGTAAACCTAAACTGCGCTCCCACAGGCAACATATCCTTCCTCAGATGTGGTGCCAAGAACCATGTGTAGTCTAACCAGGACTTTGGAAAGCTGTAACATAATTTCTGCCTCCTTGAAGTCTAGGCCCTGAACATTCCATTAGCGTTTTGATTATTTTCTTTGACTGTTCATGTCTTGTGTACCTGGACCCCCAAGTGTCTTTAGACCTCCATTGCTTCCAGTTTTTCTGCATGAGGAAAATACCCTCTTATATCCTTTTTGGGTCTAAAGTGGATGACCACTCATTTGTCCACATTGATATCCATTTACCACAGTTCTGCTCATTCGCTTAATCTATCAACATCCAAGTTTATGCTTCCATCTACACTGTTTACAATGCCACCTATCTTTATGTTGGCAGATTTGGATATGTGGCTTTCTATCCATCATCTAAGTGGTTAATAAATACAGTAGATAGTTGAGGCACCAACATAGATCCTTGTTGGATGCCATGGGCATATCCCATCAATTATGGTACCTGTCCATTATCCGTACTCTCTGTCTCCTGCGCTCAGTAAATTTCCTAACCAGGTCAATAATTGGCCTTCAGGTCCATGAGCTTTAACTTTAGCCAACAGTCTCTTATGAAGAACTTTTATCATATGCCTTCTTTCCATATAAATAACACCCAGCGACATTCCCCTGCCTACTTTAGTCACCCTTTCAAAAAATTCAATCAAGTTCATTAGGCATGAACTACCTTTATAAATCCATGCTGACTCGCCGGTCAACTGAAAATTTTCAAGGTGTTCAGTCACCCTATTCTTAATTATAGGTTCTGGAAATTTCCTGACAACAGTTTTCAGGCTAACTAGTCTATGATTCCTTGGTTTCCCTCTGTCACCTTTCTTAAATAGCAGATTGACATTGCCAATTTTCTTACCTAAAAAATGGTTCCTGAATCAAATGAACTTTGGGAGATTATATTTAAGGCATTTGCAATGTTCTCAATTTTTTCCTTTAAAACCTTGAGGTGGAAACCATCCTGGAATTTGTCACTCTTCAGTGCCATTATCATTTCCATTGTTGTTATTTTGCTTACGTTAACTTTGGTGAACCCCTGTCCCTGATTCAATGATAGCTTCCTTGCGATTTCTGGCATACTGACCTCTACTGCTATAAACACTGAACAATAGTAATTATTCAGCTGTAGAGTAAAGCGTAAACATCAGGAGCACTGATACTGATATAACTACTGATGTAAATATGATGCAATGTCACATGATTAAGTAACTGAGATCTCGTGGGAAGCAGAAGTACAACTTCGTGTAGGGTACTGAGATGTACATAGATCTGTAAATAGACAAAAATGGATTTTACAATAAAGGTCTATGGAGGTATTCTTAGAGTAACTGACAAACACGAAAGAAATCCCGTCTAGATCATGAACTTAAGATGAAACATGGTGGCAGCAGACAGAGTGTAAAGACCCAGAAAATCTCCAAGAGAAGTCTGCAGACGTGAAAGACCTACAAACCCTTGGAAAGGGACAAGAACAAAAAACATTGAAAATTCACTTGAGAACAGAGCCTCATGGGTGCTGCAGATGGAAGCAGACACACAGACCCAGAGTCCAGACAGCAGTCAGTACAGATCACAAATTACAAGCCAAACCATTGAAGCAGCAACAAATCCAGAGCTTAGGGTAAGCAAGAGCTACATTGCCGCTCCCAGGCCATTCTGAAGTGCTGAAGGTTTGCAATAGTCTCAACACTGGGACAATTGGAGGAAGAGATTCTCCAGATACAGAACAGCTTCAGGTTTGCATAAGAAGGAACAGAAGGATCTGGTCAGTACTTTATTCTATGCATGGGGGCCATGGCAGATGGTGTTATTGCAAGAGAGGGCATCGATGAGGCTTCAAGCTCATATGAAGAGGTCCCCCAGGCATTTAATTTGTCCCTCAATATTTGACAAAAATTTGATCATTGAGCAAGCAAAATTTAATAAGAGAAGGCAAAATCCGAGTGAATCCATGGACTCATTTATAAATGACCTATACAGACTAGCAGGGAATTGTGACTATGGGATCCTCAGAGGTGAACTAATACAGGAAGGTATAGTAGTTGGAGTCTTCAATGAAACCCTATCGGATCTTTTACAAATGAGGGAAGATTTAACTCTCAAAAAGGCAGTACAAATAGTGCGCCAGACCAAGCTTAGGAAGCTAAGAGAGCAGTTGTTCATGGGCAAAGTGATGTCCTTAGGAAAAAAATAAGTCGAGTCATTCAATATGTCAGGCAAAAAAGAGAAAGCGCAGTGAAGTAATAAAAACATGAATTCAGTAAAAAGCATGCCAACCACCACCTTGAGATACTCTCAATGTGGCGGGAAAACCCTACACAAGTGAGAAGAATGCCCAGCAGGGGGAGCTGAGCGCTGCAACAGTGGGAAGTTAGGAAATTTTAAAATAGTCTGCAAATCCAAAGTTCTTATAGCTCATAGGAAGAAAGAGATAACATTGAACCCAAGTAAAATCCAAGAAGTGGAAGAGCCACAGAAAAAACAAATAACCTTCTTAGGTGAAATTAATTAAACAGAAAATAATTACTGGAGCATTAAAACTCTTTCGAGTTATCAACAGTCACAGATTGCAACTCTTTTCGAGTACAATCACAGTTCTTGGTTTCCGGGAGTGGGACATGAACCCACAACCCTCTGATTCAAAGGCGAGGGTGCTATGAACTGAGTAGAAGTTGATGGTCACCCCACATAATTTAAGCTAGATACTGGGCAGGTGTTTCTGTTTTGTCTGATGAAGTAAAATGGCTTAAAAATATCACCATATAGCCATCCTCCATCGAGTTGCAAAGTCCAGGAGGGATAACACTAAAAGTAATAGGCCAACACTTGGCAAGATTAAGATACAAGAATAAAGAAATTATTGAACCCCTGTACATTATACAGAACCAGGCATCATCATTATTGAGCAGAAAAGCATGCTTGCTGCTGAGGCTTATTTACAAGGTTGGGGAAATTGCTGACAAACAGTCTAGTGAGGCATTCAAGAATGAATTTCCATCCCTATTTTCAGGCTTAGCAAAGCTGAAGACAGAATATCTCATAACCCTAAGGGCAGATGCTGAGCCTATATGTCTCTTCATAGCGAGGAAGGTCCTTCACCCACTCTTAGACAAAGCCAAGAGTGAAATTGAACACATGTTATAACAAGGTATCATTTCTTGGTAACCACACTGACAAGTGGTGTTCTGGAATGGTCACAGTGCCAGAGTCTAAGGTTCAGTTAGAATCTGTATGGACTTGACTCAATTTAACATGTCAGCAGAGCATGAGATCCGATTGCATCAGTCAGTGAGTCTCGCCAAATGAACAAAAAGCACCCTCTTCACAAAATTAGATGTGAACTGTGGCTTATGGCACAAAAACAAACATTGCTGGAAAAACTCAGCAGGTCTGACAGCATCTGTGCTGAAAAAGACAGAGTTAACATTTCGAGTCCATATGACTCTTCTTCAGAACTGGCTTGTGGCAGTTGCCTTTGGACAAAGAATCCAGATTGTTAACTGCTTTTAGTACCCAAGTTGGTCATTATTGTTTTAACAGGTTACCATTTGGAATTGCTGAAATATTCCAAAGAACGATGTCTTAGGCCCTGGAAGGCATAGAATGAGCAATATGCCATATGGGTGACATTCTTGTACATGGTTCATCAAGGGGAGAACATGACCATCGGGTGAGAGCAGTCCTCGTGTTCCTACAAGAAGCAGCTTAGACATTAAGTGAAAAATACAAATTAGCAAAGCCTGTGATGAAATTCTTAGGGCACATTGTGCAAGTTTCGAGAATAATGGCCAACCTGCAGAAAACCACGGGGAAGAATTTTATGCCTCGCAGGCGAGTGCGTGGCCGACCCAAACAGGTGTAAAATTGCGTGAGAAGACGTTGGGCGAGTATCCCGGTGTCATCCTGCATGCACACAATCTTCATGTCAGCGGGCGTGCGCGGGTGTCAGAGCTGGGCTCACCATCAATTAAAAGGCCATTAAAAACCCAATTGTTCCAGATTTTATGTTACTCATGCAATTTCACGCTCATCGCACAGGCAGGCGGGTGGCCCACAATTTGCAAAACCTCATCCACGGGCGGGATAAAAAGGGTCAGCAGCATTGCCAGTGTGAGTAGTGAGGAGTTTAGGAGATAGTTTGCTGCTGGTTGCTTATTTGAACTTGACAGCTTCATCTCAGTTCTGAGCTTCATTCTTAGCATTCCCAGACTTCATTTCAGGATTCATTGGTGTCTCCAAGGCCCCCGGAGGATTTTGACTGTGCGGAACCTTCCAGGTATCAGACAGCCTTCTGTAACCCTAATAATGGGGATTGTGGTCTCAGCTGGAGGCACCTCCTCTGAGGAGGAAGAGAGGGGCAGAAGGGAGAGGAGGCCAGGTGTCCCAGTGCAGCTTCCAGGGAAGCGACCTGTGGGAGGAGATGTGCAGGCACAAGGGGCACAGGGCCAGCAGGTAGTCCAAGGTGGAAGGGGCCGCAGAAGACGCCATTATCCTGCTGCCAGGGTTTACAGGCGGCAATGCAGCTACCTCAATACATCCAAGGTGCAATGCTGAAGGAGGCTCTGCCTCTTCAGGAAGACTGTGACCTCCATTTGATTGGGCTTGAGATCCCATCCGACTCTGTAGGTGGACACCCCATGACAGCGGCTCTGAAGGTCACAGTGGCCCTCAACTTCTATGCCTCTGGCTCTTTCAGAACTCAGTGGAGGATCTTTGTGGAGTCTCACTATCAGCTGTCCATAGTTGCATCAAGCTGGTGACTAATGCTCTGCTCAGGTGGGTAATGACATTTATTCATTTCCATATGGATGAGGCCAGCCAGGCTGAGTGAGCCAGAGGCTTCGCAGCGATTGCTGGGTTCCCTTGCATCCAGGGTGCAATCGACTGCACACATGTGGCCATGAAGGCCCCAGCAGGTCAATAGGAAGGGATTCCACTCCATGAACATGCAGATAGTGTGTGACCACAGGATGCAGATTCTGCAAGTCTGTACAAGGTACCCTGCCAGTTCCCATGATGCTTATCTCCTCAGACAATCCCAGGTGCTGAGGCTCTTCAGTGTTCCAGCTTGGCTGGATGGATGGTTGCTGGGTGACAAGGGCTATCCATTGAACAGGTGGCTTATGATGCCTCTCCACCACCCAAGAACAGAGGCAGAGCAGCATTATAATAGGAGTCATGTCTCCACAAGGGTGGTGATAGGGAGGACCATAGGTCTTCTGAAGATGCGCTTCCGATGCTTGGACCGTTCGGGGGAGCACTACAATACCCACCAGAGCAGATGTCACAGATAGTGGTTGCATGCTGCACTCTCCACAATCTGGCACTGGCAAGGGGGGACCCACTGGAGGAAGAGGATCTAGGGACAGTTCCACAGGCCACAGAGGATGAATCCAGTAGTGAGTCAGAAGAGGACCACGGTGAGGAGAACGCTGAGGGTGTGGAGGCAGACCTCTGTATCCTTCAGGGGGGCAGGGACACCAGGGATGCCTTGATCCAACACTCCTTCAGCTCAGCTGCCAAAGATCTGCTTACGCCTCATGCCAGGGCTGCCACCTCCATCCTGGATGTCTGAAATGACCCTTTCATTTGAACCCAAAGTCCACTCAGTGCCTGTGCAATAAAGTTTAGAGTCACTCACGCCCAGCATTACATACTGGCCTCCCTGCACCACAAAAAAAGGTGAAGCTTACTCAGGCCGTTACGGCAAAAGCAAAATTTATGTAATTTTCACACTCAAAACTATTAACATTACCATCTCTGGTGTTCATTTCCACACCAGAAAACATATAAACAAAACATGGCAGAACAGAAGATCACCTGTGAATAGTCCCTCTTGTGCTCATGGTGCCTTCAACTTATGTTTACGAGTGCAGCGTCTTGGTGCCCACCCCCACCCGCACCCCCTCGCTGGCAGCAGCATTGGAGACAGCCTGCTGACTCTGCAGTCTTGCTGGCCTTGATAAGAACATAAGAACATAAAAACTAGGAGCAGGAGTGGGCAATTTGGCGCCTCAATAAGATCATGACTGATCTGCCCCAGGCCTCAAATCTTGTTTCATGCCAGCTCCTCATAGCCCTCAACTCCCCGATATTTCAAAAATCTATCTACCTCCTCTTTAAATATTTTCAGTCATCCAGCCTCCACATCTGTCTGGGGTAGAGAATTCCAGACATTTACTACCCTCTGAGAGATGAAATTCCTCGGCACCTCAGTTTTAAATTAATGTCCTGTTTCTGTAACTAGGTCCCCAGTTCAAGATTCCCCCACTAGTGGAAACATCTTCTCAACATGTACCCTGTCAAACTCCCTCAGAATCTTCTACATTTCAATAAGATCACCCCTCATTCTTCTAAACTCTAATGACTAAAAGCCTAATATGTTTAGCCGTTCTTGATAAGTCAACCCCTTCGTCCCAGGAATCAGCCCAGTGAATCTACTTTGAACTGCCTCCAATGCCAGTATATCCTTTCTTAAATACGGGGACCAAAACTGTGCACAGTACTCCAAGTGCGGTTGTAACTTCCCTATTTTTAAACTCCAAACCCCTAGCAATACAGGCCAAAATTCTATTTGCCTTCTTAATTACTTGCTGCCCCTGCATGCTAACTTTTTGTGTTTCATGCACAAGAACACTCTGTCTGTGCTTTTTTGGAGTCTCTCTCCATTTAAATAATAGCCTGCCTTTTGATTCTTCCTACCAAAGTGCATGACTTCACACTTTCTTACAGTAAACTCCATCTGCCAAGTTTTTGCCCACTCACTCAACCTATCTATATCCCCTTGTAAATTCCTTATGTCCTCATCACAACATGCACTTCCACCTATTTTTGTCTGGTCAGCAAATTTGGATACATTACACTCTGCCCCCTCCTCCAAATCATTAATATAGATAGTAAATAATTGAGGCCCTAGGCCTGATCCTTGTGGCACTCCACTAGTTACATCTTTCCAACCCGAAAAAGACCCAATAATCCCGACTCTCTGTCTTCTGTGTGTTAACCAATCCTCAATCCATGCTAATAAATTACCCCCAATACCGTGTGCTCCTATCTTGTGCAATCACTTTTATGTGGCACTTTATCGAATGCCTTCTGGAAATCTAAATACACTACATCTACCGGTTCCCCTCATTCAACTCTGCTTGTTATATCCTCAAAGAGCTCTAGCAAATTCATCAAACATGATTTCCCTTTCACAAAACCATGTTGACTCTGTTTGATTGCATTAAGCTTTTCTAAATAATGGCCTCTAGCATTTTCCCAATGACAGATGTCAGGCTGACTGGCCTATAGTTCCCTGCCTTTTGTCTCCCTCCCTTCTAGAACAAGGGCGTCACATTAGCGGTTTTCCAATCCGTTGGATCTCTCCCGGATGACCTTGGCGATCGTCTTCTGGCCAGTGGAGCCTGTGCTGGCCCACCTGGGAGGGAGGGGCCAGCACCACGGCTGGCATCTCCCCAGTTATTGCAGCCTCATCAGCTGCCATGGTCGCTGACACAGGATGGAGGAGCTGCTGCCATCATCCAGAGCACCCTGATAGTAGCCCACAAAGACGACAAGCAGTTCGTGCGCCAACGCAAGGTCACTCTTGATCTTCCTGCTTGCTATTGATGGATGGGCACCTAGCTGGGATACTAGGTGCCTCATCCATCTCCCACACTGGCACTGACCACCTGAAGTCATTGCCTGTGTGAGGGCTTGCAGGTCCGAGTGCAATCCCAGGAACTCCTGATCCTGTCCCAGGAGCTGCCTCTCCATGAGAGTTGCTACTCTCTCACTGGAGGAGGCAGTGCGCTCAGCCATGAGGGTCAATACAGTGCTTACGCTGTGCATGGACTCATCCACAACAGAGACCATGGCACACATACCCTCATGGATATCAGCTAGATCCACAGACACATGCCGCTGCACATCCAGCCTCTGCTGCCTAATGGATGACTCCAGAGACTCATCATCTGCCTTCGACTCAGCATTGTCCTGGTCTCCAGCAGTCCTCCGACTGCCGGCGCCCTGGGCACTCTCTGCCTCTGCCCGCACCTCAAGCGAGTGTGACATGCCCTCACCGCTGTGCATCGACATTCTAGTTGAAGACCTGACACCCTGCCACGTGCTGGTATCTGCGCTGGTGCCTGGTTCAGTGAGCGGGTGTGATGCAGGCGCAGCTGAAGCCCAGTGGTCTTCTAGCGTCTGGGTGGCTCTTCAGGGTCCTGCAAACAAGTGCCTGCTGGTGCATCTAAGGGAGAACTACGACATGTCATTAGTTTGAGTCATCACACTGTTGCTGTGCATGCCAGACATCCTGGTGAGTCATTGGAGATCTGGATCATGGTGCTATCGTTTTTCAATGATTAATGGGTCTCCAGTTTTGAGGCTCCCATCAATGAAGTGAATACACAAGAATGTTTGAACCATCCAAAACTCTCACCTCTGTGCTCTGCACTCTTACCTTCGTCTGACACCCCTGCCTCTCCACAACCGGCTGAACAAGGTGGGTGGTGGCTCTCCAGCTCCAAAGCGCCCTGCTCAAATCTGGTCGATATTAGGAGGTTTTGGGGGTCTTCACCTGTCCTTGACCTCTCAATGTGGTTATGGTTCGTCTTCTCCTGAAAGGACAGAGGAGCATGGATTAGTCCACTCTCTACCTGCAGCGCCATTACAGCCTGGTCAGCCCCACCTGAGGAACACCTTGCAGGGCACATCCGAGTCGTGACCCTCAAGCCTCAAGGCATTCAGTCCAAGCAACAAGGGATCACCCCCTTAGCCAACTCCAGCATCATTCACATTGGTATTCAGCCTCTAACACACCCTGAGCTCCACATGGGGATGGCCAGCCCTTAATACCCCTTCACACTGATCCATGCCAACATGGTACTCGCCCTTCCCAAGCACAGCAGGTCGTGAACCTTTAGCGACACTGTGCCTATATGTACCTCACAACGTCGTGCCTGCTGACCTTAGCTGCTACCTCCTCCCAAGCATTTTTTGTCTGGTGCAGTGGCCTCCCCCTTCCATCTCTGGGAACGAGGATGTCCCTCCTGGCAGCCACCTCCTCCAAGAGCACCACAAAGCACTCGTCCAAGAATCGGGGGGGCCGAGTGCCCACCTGACCTGCCCTCCCGCCTGTCATCTTCAGCCGCTGTTGATGCCCTGGCTTCACTTCCCAGAACACAGAATATATAATTCTTCCCTGGCAGCATTCAAGGAGCAGCCTGTACTGTTTTTAAAGCACCCACTAGGTCACCATTGGACCCAGCACCCGACAGGCCTCTGGACCTGCCCGGCCCTTCCTGAGCATTGGGAAGATGCGTTTCACGCTGGGCGGACCTTAATTGGCCAGCTAGCGTGAAATCACGGTCATGGGCAGATCGAGGTTGGGGGCCTGTTTTCCAACTGGTCCCAGGCCCTCCGATTGCAATTTTCTTTAGGTTAAGAAGAGTAATGAAACAAGAGTAACTTGCACGCCCAGCATGGGTAAAATTCAGGCCAAGGTCATTAAAGAGTTCCCACAGCCTAAAAACATTACAGAACTACAAAAATTCCTTGGAATGGGCAACCAAGTAACCAGGTTCCTACCAAACTTGGCAGAAATCAATGAGCCATTATGACAGCTGTTGAGACAAAGTCAAAGCAGTGCTGGAATGTGGACCAGCAAAATGCTTTTGATGAGATCAAAAATCTTCTAATTTCACCAGAAATTCTAGTGCATAATGATCCAGAGTTTCCAACAGCAGATGCATCATCTACAGGCTTGGATGCAATGCTGTTTTAAGCACAAAACGATGGACAAAGAAAAGAAGTTTATTATGCCTCAAGATCTCCCAAGGACATAGAGAAGAGGTCTGCAACCATTGAGAAAGAAGCATTAGCAGCCACATGAGCCTGTGGGAAGTTCTCTGATTATGTCATGGGATTAAGGTTTAAAATTGAAACTGACCACAAACCTTTGGTTACTCTTCTTAACCTAAAGAAAATTGCAAAAATGCCACCTAGAATTCAACATTTTAGACTGAAACTCATGAGTCACAATTCAGTTAATAAGTATGTTGAAGAGAAGTACCAGGCAACAGCAGATGCATTATCAAAAATACCAGTGGAAGGAGTCAAACGGGAAGATTTAAATTCTATTGAAAAAATGAAACCACATACTTCACTCATTACCAAACACTTACCAGCCACTGAGGAGAGATTACAAGAATTTAAGCAAGCACAACAATAGGTTGACGCTTTTTTTATTCTTTCATGGGATGTGGGCGTCGCTGGCTAGGCCAGCATTTATTGCCCATCCCTAAATGCCCTTGAGAAAATGGTGATGAGCCACCTTCTTGAACTGCTGCAGTCCATGTGAGTGCATCAAAATGAAAGAGTATTGCCAGAATGGATGGCTGGATTATACTCCGAACAACCCAGTACTTTGCCAATACTTGGAGCAGAGGAAACAACTTACAATCATTGATGATTTCTTAGTTTTTAATGACAGACTAGTCACCCCTAAAAACTTCAGCCCGACGTTCTCCAGAAAATCCATCAAGGTCACTTGGGAATAGCAAAATGTTAAGGAAGAGCCCAGCAGTCATTCTGGTGGCCAGGCATCAGCCACTCCATTGAAGAGTTAATCACAAATTGCATTACATGTGCAGTGAATAGCCAACTAGAGTGAATCACTGGCACCCTCCACTTTTCCTTTGAGGCCATGGCAGTGCCTGGGGATGGATTTATTTGACTTTGAATGCAAAGTTTTCATCATTGTCGTTGATTACTGCTCCAAACAGTTTGAATTGAGTAGACAGCATAGCACCATGCAGAGGCAATCATTACATCACTAAGAAGAATCCTCATGACACGTGGGCCAGAATTTTCACCAGCGTGCGGGGCAAGCCGTCATTCGGCAGGTGGGTGCCGGAGGCAGCTGCGCACCTGCTGAACAGTCAAAGGCTTGTTAAGGCCATTAGAAAACCAATTAAAGTAATTATCAACGCTGCCCGTCCAACCTTAAGGTTGGCGGGCAGGTGAAGAGCCCAAGCGGCCTTCACGTTTTTCAGGGAACCTCATCCATGGGCGGGATGAGGTTTCCTGAAGGTTTAGTTAAATAAATAAATGTTTTTTTCACAATTCATAAACATGTCCCAGCTCATGAAACACGGTCACACGAGGGGACATGTCTAAATAATTTTTATCTTTCTTTATTTTAAGCCTTCAAAGTGAACTTAATCTCCCTGAGGCAGCTCCATGCCTCAGGGAGATTTCTGCACTCTTTTGCGTGCATGTGCGAAAGAGCACAGGGCCTGACTCTCCCTCTTCCACCCGCCCACACAGGTAGCGCTGAGCGCTACTGGCTGTGCGTCACGCTGGATGGGCCTTAATTGGCCTGCCCACGTAAAATGGCGGTTATCAGCTCCACGCCCACCCACTCCCAACTGGCCCATCCAACAGACAGAAAATTCTGCCCTTGGCATCCCAGACAACAGACCTCAGTTTGCTAACGATCTATACTACAACATTGTGTAGGAATATAGTTTTATGCATGTGACTAGTTCACCTAGATATCGTCAGCTGGACAGAGAAGCAGAAAGAGGAGTTCGAACAATCTAGGAATTGAGGAAAAAGAACCAAGGTATTAATTTAGCTCTTCTTAACTGCAGAACCTTACCACTAAACATCGAGTTCTCGCCATTAGGGCAATTGATGGGAAGGTAGCTGCGAACACGTGAGAAAAAACTTTTTCACATAATGAGTGGTTCAGATCTGGAATGCACTGCCTGGAAGTGTGGTGGAGGCAGGTTATATCAAGGTATTCAAGAGGGCATTAGATGATTATTTCAATAGAAACAAGGTTCAGGGGTATGGGAAAAAGGCAGGGCAATGGCACTAGGTCATAATGCTCATTGGAGAGCTGGTGCAGACACAATGAGCCAAATGGCCTCCTTTTGTGCCGTTAAGATTCTGTGCTTCTGTGACAACTCCCAGCTCTACAACAAACACTACAATCTAACATTGCCCTAGATGATTGTGAGAAGGTTAGGAAGCCTGAGGAACAATAGGCAGTCAAGCTCATAATTTCAACTTCAAGAACAGAGCACAAGACTTGAAAGTGCTACAGTCCAGGGAGAGGATGTGGAAATGGGATCAACAGAAAGAAGGCATTGTATTAGAAAGAACCCCACAGCAAAGTTCTCCTGGAATTGAGACAGACCAGGGAAGTATCAGAAGGAACCAAAGACCCTGGAAAGGAAACCAATGGAACCTTGGACATACTATTTACATATAATTGGTGACAAGGAACCAGAAACAGGTAGAAACACTACAGCCAGCCAGGTGAAAGATACCCCTACCAAAATGCGAGAGAGTGCATTTTGTTCTCAACCTCAAAATGAAATCAGGACCAGATCAGGGAGATTAGTCAAGGCACTACAGAGACTAACCCTGTGAAGTTGGAGACTTTGGGGAGATGTATGAATATGTATATCGTTGAGATAAAGACTCGGGGGAAGATGTGGAGTAAATGGTTAACATCATGAGTACCTGATACTGATGTAACTACTGATGTAACTATGGTGCAATGACACATGACTAAGAGACTGAGATTTGGTGGGAAGCAGAAGTACAACCTCATATATAGTGCTGAGATGTACATAGATCTGTAAATAAACAAGAATTTTTTAATGAATAACAGTCTATGACAGCATTCTTAGGGTAACAGGCAAACCCTAAACAAATCCCATCTAGACCCCAAATCCAAGATAAAACAGGCTCTTTCCTGAAAAGGTAAATTGACCATTACATTGACCAGCATTGTTTAAGTGTTGAGATGCATTAATGTAGTTTTCCCATTTGGAAAAGTGTTCCTATACATTCAAAACAAAAGAAAACACTGCTTTCGATCATGATTGAAAAAAATCTGAAGTGATTTAAATGCCTGAAATCTTTGTAAATTGAAAAAATCTTCAGCGGCTTTCACTTAGAGGAAAAAAAAGCAGCCACCTGCTCCTGGACTGCTTTGATTTGACAGGACACTTGATGTAGCTTAAGGGAAATCAGCTTTTTTTTCAGTTTAAATAGACTCCGTTGTTTACATTTTCTAGTGTTTGTTTTGACAGCTGAGCCAATTATGAATGCTTAGTTGAGTTCCAAAAGCTACTAAACCACTTTCACAGCAGAGGGTATGCTCACAGTTTGATTGACAGTTTTAAGGGATTATTGAAGGATTATCTGTCTTTGATGTTGTAAGTGAATAAGTATTTTACAACAGATTGACCACTTGAGGGGATTCAATTTTTCATGATTTTTTATGAATGTGGGTTTTATTCAATATGTAACATGTTTGAAAGACAGCTCTATCAGATGGTTTGAAGTTTATTTTCTAAATGTCCATTTTAAAGACATCTTGAGGTCTTCCAATAGTGGATATTGGATGAGTTGATATGAAAGGTATATATGGGGGGCATGGAGGGTGCATGGGGAATATAAGGGGGCATTGACAGGGCATGAAGTGGGGGTGAATGGAGAGGCTTAGAATGATGTTGGGAGCTGGGCTGCTGTTCCCAAGAACTGAGGCCGGCCTTCTCACCAGAGCACCTCTGCACCCACACTTCCCCTGTACTGCGTTGTGGCTCACAGAACATGATCCCTCCCCCACCTACATGTCTCAGGGAGAAAAGTATGGTGGGATTGGGGTTCAGAGGTGGATTTGGGATTCGGAAGTTTGGAATAGGCCAGACAAGCAATTCCCAAGCCCGAGGTGAAAGTCCTGGCACTTGTTCCAGATGCAGTCATACCCCTTAGATTAAGTAGGACTTTAGAGTTTTCAATGAACAGGGACAGGAGGTCAGACAGGTAAGTATGGAGATCCAGCATGTAGTGATGGAGGAGTCTCAGCCCTTGTATTTGTCCAACAGGTACAAGAAAAATCCTGCCTGTGTAGATGGGAATAAGGACTGCAGGAAAGATGGGCAAATTGATCATGGCACCAGGCTGCAGGAAGACCTTGAAGTAGGAGCAAGTGCAGGGGGGCATTTGAGTGGGGGCAAGTAAAAAGGAATGTGGGGCAGTATAGTCAAGGGACACTGTTCTCTGCACCGGGGACTGGAAATTCCAAATGTTGTCCAGCCTGCCTGGTGCCAGAGTTCACTTCCTTGTACCTAGAAAGAACTTAAAAGTGGGGGAGGAGGATCCAGCTGTCATGAGCTCTGAAGGAATGACATAGGTAGAACTAACAATGAGGTTCTGTGGTAGGAGTTTGAGGAATTGCATTCTAAATTAATAAGTAGAACCCCAAGTAGAATAATCTCTGGATTACTACCAGAGCCATGCACAAATTGGCATCGGATCAAACAGATTAGAGAATTAAATGTGTGGCTCAAAGAGTGTTGTGGGAATGAGGGGGTTGGATTCATGGAGCACTCGTACCAGTATTGGGAAAGAGGGAGCTGTCCCAGCAGGATACTCTCCACTTAAATCAGGTTGGGATCAGTGTCCTGGTAAATCATATAATTAGGGCTGTAAATAGGGCATTAAGTAAAAGAGGGGCAGAGGAAGGAATCAGGTGAAGGGAAATTTAGAAATCAAATTGATCATGGTAGTTTGGAAGGTAAGTTTGTGGAATGCTTTTGCAACAACTTCCTAGAGCAACTGGGAATAAAGTTATTTTAGATCTAGTATTGTGTAATGAGGCAGTGTTAATTATCTTATAGTAAACGATCCTCTGGGAAAAAGTGTTCATAATACAATTAAATCGATGTTAAGTTTTAAAGTAACATACTCAAGACCAAAACAAAAAAAAACTGTAAGCAAAACAAAAAACATAAAAACAGACTATAAAAGCTTCTATAGGCATGTAAAAAGGAAGCATTTGGCTGAGACAAATGTGGGTCCGTTACAGGCAGAGTCAGGAGAATTCATAATGGGGAATAGAGAAATGGCAGAGAAGCTAAATTATTACTTTGCGCCTGTTTTCATCTGAATGGAGACAAGGAACCAGAAACAGCTAGTGTTATGGCACAGCCGATGGTAAATGCTGAGTTGTTCAAATTCTAAAGGGAAACTTGAAACAACTGGCACAACTTGTTTTGCAATTTGTATAAATTTTGAGATGCGTGCCTTGAATTCAGTAGTAAGAAGACCAGCAAGTCTTACAGGTTTTTACAAAACTAGGTTAAACATTTATTAATAAGAAAAATGATTTTAAATATATACATAGATCTACAAATTACTACTATGATAACTACGATAAACCCCTACATAATCTGACTCCCATTCACACTTTAGTTAAGGCAACAGTAAGACACACAGATTTTATAAGATCCAGGCTGTGTGACAAACAATACCCTGAATCAGTCGAATTCAAAGTGAGTTTTCTTAACTTCAGTTCTTTGAAAACAGCAGCTTGAGGCATAGATACTGAAGGCTTTTCACACTTGTTAGATCTTAAAAATGCCTACCCTTATAGACAGGCTTCGCTCCTTAATACATATTTTCCCCATTGAATGCAAATTCCTATCGTTTCACTATGTCTTTGGACTTTATCTTTCTGGTAATAAAATCTCTCATAGTACTAAGTTTTACCAGTAATCTTTGGGAAAAATAAACATTGTTTCTAAATTTCACCTAGCTAGGTGTAATATTTCACTCCTTTTGAAAACAACTCAGTCTGGTTTATTTAAAAATGCAAATGTCCTTTTACACCTTACATTCTAAATTTCCCCATGTTTACATCAAAGCCTTCAGACCAGCTGCCTTTAATCCAATTAGGTCTCACAAACACAAACAGAGACACATACAGGCACAGATACCACTATTTTACAATAAATTCCAATAACATTATGAGAATTATTATATCTTCCTGACAAGTTGAAACTCTACAAACATCCAGGTGGAAGATAACCCTACCATCCTCCTCATAGCCAACCGTACCAACCACTTAGGATAGGGTCTTCTGATTTGGTCAGTGGTCAGGGACAGGAGTGTGTGTCTGCGAGTGAGGCAGGTAAGGGGACCCAGAAGGCAGATGTGCAGGGGTGTGAGCCTCTTCAATTGTCCAATAGATTTGAGGTTCTCTCAGCTTGTTTGGATGAGAACGGGGGCTGCAGGGTGGATGAGTAAACTGACCATGACACTGTGGTACAGGAAGCCATTCAAGTTGGGGTAGCAAAAAGGATATGGTGGTTGTGAAGGGAATTAACACTGTTCTCTGTAACAAAGAGCGAGAGTCCAGACAGGCTGCCTGCCCAGTGTCAGGGTTCGGGACATCTACTCAGGGCTGAAGAGGAACTTGCAGTGGGAGGGGGAAGATCCAGTGGTCATGGTCCATGTAGGTACCAACGACAAAGGCAGGATGAGGAAGGAGGCTCTGCATTGTCAGTATGAGGAATCAGGCATCAAATTAAGAAGCAAAGCCTTAAATGTAATAATTTCTGGATTATTACCTGAGCCACATGCAAATTGACATAGGACAAATAAGATTAGAGAAATGAATGAGTGGCTCAAAGACTGGTGTGGAAGACGTAGGTTGCGGTTTGTGGGGCACTGGCGCCAGTATTGGGGAGGTGGGATCTGTACCATTGGGACAGTCTACACTTGAATCGTGCTGTGGCTGGTGTCCTTGCGAGCTGCATAACTAGGGAAGTAGAGAGGGTTTTAAACTGAATCATGGGGACAAGGGATCAAATTTGGGAAGACATGCTAAACCAAACAGTAGAGACAAGGCAAGAGAGAAAGGTATTAATATGGAAAATATAAACAGATCATGACAGGAAGGCATGAAGAGTACAAATCTGAAAGTAAATCAACAGATAAGGCTAGATGCTACGAAAATAATAAAAGGTCAAAACTAAAGGCTCCATATCTAAACGCACGTAGCATTCGAAACAAAACCGATGAACTGATAGCATAAATAGAAATAAATAAGTACGATCTGATAGCCATTATAGAGACATGGCTACAGGATGACATAGATTGGGAACTGAATATTGAAGGGTACATGACATTTAGGAAGGACAGGAAGTCAGGAAAAGGTGGAGGGGTGGCTTTGTTAATTAATGATGCCATTAGTGCATTGGAGAGGAATGACCTAAGTTTAGGAAACCAGGATGTAGGAGTCGTTTGGGCTGAGGTGAGAAATAATAAAGGCAAGAAGTCACTTGTGGGAGTGGTGTACAGGCCCCCTAATTGTAACTACACGGTAGGATAGAACATAAAAGAAGCTTGTCAGAAAGGTACAGCAATAATCATGGGCGATTTTAATCTACATATAGACTGGAAAAATCAGGTAGCATAGATGAGGAGTTCATAGAATGTTTTCAAGATAGTTTCTTAGAACGGCATATTCTGGAGCCAACCAGAGAGTAGGCTATACTAAACCCGATATTGAGCAATGAGATAGGATTAATTGATAACCTCATAGTGAAGGCATCCCTAGGTAGCAGCGATCATAATATGATTGAATTTTACATTCAGTTTGAGGGGCGACCTGATCAAGGTGTACAAGATTATGAGGGGCACGGACAGGGTGGATAGGGAGCAGCTGTTCCCCTTAGTTGATGGATCAATCACGAGGGGACATAAGTTCAAGGTATGGGATGGGAGGTTTAGGGGGGTGTGTGAGGAAAAACTTTTTTACCCAGAGGGTGGTGACAGTCTGGAATGCACTGCCTGGGAGGGTGGTGGAGGCGGGTTGCCTCACATCCTTTAAAAAGTACCTGGATGAGCACTTGGCACATCATAACATTCAACGCTATGGGCCAAGTGCTGGTAAATGGGATTAGGTAGGTAGGTCAGGTGTTTCTCATGTGTCGGTGCAGACTCAATGGGCCAAAGGGCCTCTTCAGCACTGTGTGATTCTGTGATTCTGAGAAATGAGTGCATCCAAGACTAGTATTTTAAACTTCAACAAGGGCAATTAGAGGGCATGAAAGCAGAGCTAACGGAAGTGAACTGGCAAATGAGGTTAAGGGATAGGTCAATAGAGGTCCAGTAGCTGACATTTAAAGGAATATTTCAGAATACACAGAATATATACATTCCAATAAGAAAGAAAAATCCCAAGGAGAGGGCCCACCATCCGTGGTTAAATAAAAAAGTTAACGACAGTATCAAACTTAAAGAAAAGGTATATAATGCACAAAGACGGATGGCAGGTCAGAAGATTGGAAAGAATATAAAGAACAGCAAAGAATGACAAAAAGATTAATATGGAGGGAAAAATTAGAATATGAGAGAAAGCTAGCTAATAATATAAATACGGATAGTAAGAGTTTCTATAGATATTTAAATTAGAAAAGAGTTAACAAAGTGAGCATTGATCCTACAGAAAGAGCATTTGGAGAATTGATAACGGGAAGTAGGGAGATGGCGGATGAATTAAACAGACATTTTGCTTTGGTCTTCACTCTGGAGAACACAAGTAACATCCCAGAAATACCTGTAAATCAGGAAATGGAAGGGAGGGAGGAACTCGGGAAAATTACAATCACCAGGGAAGTGGTATTGAGCAAATTGTTGGGGCTACAGGCTGACAAATCCCCAGGTCCAGATACTTCATTCTAAGGTCTTGAAAGAAGTGGCTAGTGAGATAGTTGATGCATTGGTTTGAATTTTCCAAACTTCCCTAGATTCGGGGAAGATTCCATTAGATTGAAAATTAGCAAATGTGACTCCTTTATCCAAAAAGGGAGGGAGATATAAAGCAGGAAACTACAGGCCAGTTAGCTTCACTTCTGTCATAGGAAAATGTTGGAAGCTATTATTAAAGTTGTTATAACAGGGCACTTAGAAAATTCAAGACGATCAGACAGAGTCAGCATGGTTTTGTGAAAGGGAAAATCATGTTTAACCAATTTATTTACTTGAAGGAGTCACAAGTGCTTTGGATAACAGGGAATCATTGGATATACTGTACTTAGATTTCCAGAAGGCATTTGATAAGATGCCACATCAAAGGTTATTGCGGAAAATAAAAGCTCATGGTGTAGGGGGTAACATGGGTAGGGAGGTAGGGGGTAGCATGGATAGAAGATTGGCTAGCTAACAGGAAGCAGAGAGTTGGCATAAATGGGTCTTTTTCTGGTTGGCAGGATGTGACGAGTGGTGTGTCACAGGAATCAGTGCTGGGGCCTCAACTTTTTATAATTTATATAAATGACTTGGATGAAGGGAGCCGAAGGAATGTTTGCTAAATTTGCTGACTACACAAAGATAGGCAGGAAAGTGAATTGTGAAGAGGATATAAGGATGCTACAAAGGGACATAGATAAGTTAAGTGAGTGAGCAAAGATCTGGCAAATGAAGTATAATCAGAATCACAGAATCACAGTGCAGAAGAGGCCTTTCGGCCCATCGAGTCTGCACGTGAGAAACACCTAACCTACCTACCTAATCCCATTTACCAGCACTTGGCCCATAGCCTTGAATGTTATGACGTGCCAAGTGCTCATCCAGGTACTTTTTAAAGGATGTGAGGTAACCCGCCTCCACCACCCTCCCAGGCAGCGCATTCCAGACCGTCACCACCCTCTGGGTAAAAAGGTTTTTCCTCAAATCCCCCCTAAATCTCCTGTCCCTCACCTTGAACCTATGTCCCCTTGTGACTGACCCTTTAACTAAGGGGAACAGCCGCTCCCTATCCACCCTGTCCATGCCCCTCATAATCTTGTACACCTCGATCACGTCGCCCCTCAGTCTTCCCTGCTCCAATGAAAACAACCCAAGTCTATCCAACCTCTCTTCATAACTTATATGTTTCATCCCAGGTAACGTCCTGGTGAATCTCCTCTGCACCCCCTCCAGTGCAATCACATCCTTCCTATAATGTGGCGACCAGAATTGCACACAGTACTCCAGCTGTGGCCTCACCAAGGTTCTATACAACTCCAACATGACCTCCCTACTTTTGTAATCTATGCCACGATTGATAAAGGCAAGTGTCCCATATGCCTTTTTCACCACCCCACTAACATGCCCCTCCGCCTTCAGAGATCTATGGACATACACACCAAGGTCCCTTTGTTCCTCAGAACTTCCTAGTGCCATGCTGTTCATTGAATACTTCCTTGTCAAATTACTCCTTCCAAAGTGTATCACCTCACACTTTTCAGGGTTAAATTCCATCTGCCACTTATCTGCCCATTTGAGCATCCTGTCTATATCTTCCTGTAACCCAAGACACTCAACCTCATTGTTAACCACCCGGCCAATCTTTGTGTCATCCGCAAACTTACTAATCCTACCCCCGACATAGTCATCTATGTCGTTTATATAAATGACAAATAATAGGGGACCGAGCACAGATCCCTATGGTATGCCACCGGACACTGGCTTCCAGTCACTAAAGCATCCTTCTGTCATCACCCGCTGCTTCCTACAACTAAGCTCATTTTGAATCCACCTTATCAAATTACCCTGTATCCCATGTGCATTTGCCTTATTTATAAGTCTCCCATGTGGGTCCTTGTCAAAGGCTTTGCTGAAATCCATATAAACTACATCAACTACACGACCCTCATCTACACACCTGGTTACCTCCTCAAAAAATTCAATCAAATTTGTTAGGCATGACCTCCCTCTGACAAAGCCATGCTGACTATCCCTGATCAAATCTTGCCTCTCCAAGTTGAGATAGATACTCTCCTTCAGAACTTTCTCCAATAGTTTCCCTACCACTGACATGAGACTCATTGGCCTGTAGTTCCCTGGCTTATCTCTACACCTTTCTTAAATAGCGGAACCACATTAGCTGTTCTCCAGTCCTCTGGCACCTCCCCTGTGGCCAGAGAGGAATTAAAAATTCGGGTCAGAGCCCCTGCGATCTCCTCCCTTGCCTCCCTCAGCAGTCTGGGACACAAAGCATCCAGACCTGGAGATTTGTCCACTTTTAAGCCTGCCAACACCTCCAATACCTTGTCACTCCCTATATCAATTTGCTTAAGAACCTCACAGTCTCTCTCCCCGATTTCGATACCTTCATCCTCATTCTCTTGGGTGAAGACGGACGTTAAGTATTCATTCAACACTTTAGATGTCCTCTGGCTCCACCCATAATGTGGCAAATGTGAAATTGTTTATTTTGGCAGGAAGAACAAAAAGAAGCTTATTATCTAAATGGTGAGAGATTGCAGAGCTCTGAGATTCAAAGGGATCTGGGTGTCCTAGTGCATGAATCACAAAAGGCTATAATGCAGGCACAGCAGGTAATTAGGAAAGCTAATAGAAGGTTAGCATTTATTGTGAGGGGAATTGATTACAAAAGTAGGGAGGTTATGCTTCAGTTGTACAGGGTATTAGTGAGACCACATCTGTAGTACAGTAGAGTATTGTGTACAGTACTTACTTAAGGAAAGATGTAAATGCTTTACATGCAGTTCAGAGAAGGTTTACTAGACTAATACTTGGAATGGGTGGGTCCACTGGAATTTCGAAGAGTAAGAGGCAACTTGATTGAAACCTTTAAGATCCGGAGGGGGTCTTGACAGGGTGAATGTGAAGAGGATGTTTCCTCTTGTGGGAGAATCTAGAACTAGGGGTTACTGTTTAAAAATAAGGGGTCGCTGATTTAAGACAGAGATGAGGAGAAATTTTTTCTCTCAGAGGGTCGTGAATCTTTGGAACTCTCTTCTTCAAAAGGCAGTGGAAGCAGAGTCTTTGAATATTTTTAAAGCAGAGCTAAATAGATTCTTGATTAACAAGGGGTGAAAGGTTATCGGGGATAGGCAGGAATGTGGGTTTGAGTTTACAATCAGATCAGCCATGATCTTATTGAATGGCAGAGCAGGCTTGAGGGGCCGAGTGGCCTACTCCCGCTCCTAATTCATATCTTGACATCATCCTACTCATATTTGAGACTGTTCCATTCTACAATCATGGTCAGTGTGTTTGGAAGGCTATTCAGTACATTGCACCTTCTCTACTGCTCAGTGATTCTCCTTTTCATCTACAGCCCCCAGAGTACAACATCTGTGTCCATTTGCTCAAAGCTGGGAGAGGACTGTGCCCTCTGTTGCAGAGAACAGTTGTCCCTGCCAGCATTTTCCTCACTTGTAAAGCATGAGTCACCAGGTGAAAACCCAACTACCTGTCCAACTGGACCCATCAAAGTGCGAGTATCTGAGCTGATGCATGGTATGCACGAGTCCTGTAACAGTGCACCCTCAGAAAGACTCAGCTTCTTTAAGGATTCTCCAATGATCAGGGGGCATTGAAATGCCACTGATCTCCAGTGCTTCCTTATCCATAATGGTTTAGTTGGCAAATCTATGGAGGTCCATCTCTGGTTCTGTTCCTCTCCTTATGCTTCTTCTTCTATAAACTGATGAGTGATTGTAATGGCATGTGTTCACCCAATGGATGGAGAGAATTGAGTGATTTTGACTATCAGGGAGAGGCATGAATTTACGTAAGGATAAGTTTGAAGATGAATAAATAGATAGGTATGTGATGAAGTAGATAGAGCAAGAACAATGAGTGTTTTCATAAGGTGAGTGGGCTTGAGGAGTGTTTTTTTTAGCATATCTTCATGAACACACTTTTTTCCCTTTGGGGAATAGTGGGGAAGTGGTTGAAGGATTCCTAGACTGATTAACAGCCCATTGGGCCACAACATAAAAGCAAAAAACTGCGGATGCTGGAAATCCAAAACAAAAATAAAAATACCTTGAAAAACTCAGCAGGTCTGGCAGCATCTGCGGAGAGGAACACAGTTAATGTTTCGAGTCCGTATGACTCTTCAACAGAACTAAGTAAGAATAGAAAAGAAGTGAAATATAAGCTGGTTATAGGGGGGTGGGACAGGTAGAGCTGGATAGAGGGTCAGTGATAGGTGGAGATAGCCAAAAGATGTCATAGACAAAAGGGCAAAGAGGTGTTGAAGGTGGTGATATTATCTAAGGAATGTGCTAATTAAGGGTAGAAAGCAGGACAAGCAAGGTACAGATAGCCCTAGTGGGGGTGGGGTGGGGTGAAGGGAAGGGATCAAAATAGGCTAAAAGGTAGAGATAAAACAATGGATGGAAATACATTTAAAAATAATGGAAATAGGTGGGAAAAGAAAAATCCAAATAAATTATTGGGAAAAAAAAGGGGAATCGGAAAGGGGGTGGGGATGGAGGAGAGAGTTCATGATCTAAAATTGTTGAACTCAATATTCAGTCTGGAAGGCTGTATAGTGCCTATTCGGAAGATGTGGTGCTGTTCTTCCAGTTTGCGTTGAACTTCACTGGAACAATGCAGCAGGCCAAGGACGGACATGTGGGCATGAGAGCAGGGTGGAATGTTGAAATGGCAAGCGACAGGGAGGTCTGGGTCATGCCTGCGGACAGACCGAAGGTGTTCTGCAAAGCGGTCACCCAGTCTGTGTTTGGTCTCTCTAATGTAGAGGAAACCGCATTGGGAGCAACGAATGCAGTAGACTAAATTGAGGGAAGTGCAAGTGAAATGCTGCTTCACTTGAAAGGAGTGTTTGGGCCCTTGGACGGTGAGGAGAGGGGAAGTAAAGGGGCAGGTGTTGCACCTTCTGCAGTTGCATGGGAAGGTGCCATGGGAGGGGCTTGAGTTGTAGGCGGTGATAGAGGAGTGGACCAGGGTGTCCTGGAGGGAACGATCCCAACGGAATGCCGACTGGGGGGGTGTAGGGAAGATGTCTTTGGTGGTGGCATCATGCTGGAGTTGACGGAAATGGCAGAGGATGATCCTTTGAATGCGGAGGCTGGTGGGGTGATAAGTGAGGGCAAGGGGGACCCTATCATGGTTCTGGGAGGGAGAAGAAGGTGTGAGGGCGGATGCGCGGGAAATGGGCTGGACACGGTTGAGGGCCCTGTCAACCACCGTGGGTGGAAAACCTCGGTTAAGGAAGAAGGAGGACATGTCAGAGGAACTGTTTTTGAAAGTGGCATCATCAGAACAGATGCGACGGAGGCAAAGGAACTGAGAGAATGGGATGGAGTCCTTACAGGAAGCGGGGTGTGAGGTGCTGTAGTCGAGGTAGCTGTAGGAGTCGGTAGGCTTGTAATGAATATTGGTGGACAGTCTATCACCAGAAATTGAGATAGAGAGGTCAAGGAAGGGAAGGGAAGTGTCAGAGATGGACCATGTGAAAATGATGGAGGGGTGGAAATTGGAAGCAAAATTAATAAATTTTTCCAGGTCCAGACAAGAGCGTGAAGCAGCACCGAAGCAATCATCGATGTACCGGAGAAAGAGTTGTGGGAGGGGGCCGGAGTAGGACTGGAACAAGGAATGTTCCACATACCCCATAAAGAGACAGGCATAACTGGGGCCCATACGGGTACCCATAGCCACACCTTTTATTTGGAGGAAGTGAGAGGAGATTAAGGAGAAATTGTTCAGTGTGAGAACAAGTTCAGCTAGACGGAGGAGAGTAGTGGTGGATGGGGATAGGCCAAGAAGTCCTGGTGTGGACTTGAACGCAGAGCTTCTGGCCCAGAAGAAAGGGTATTAACACTGAGCCACAATTCATCCGTCATGTGGTGTAATGGGGTATTCTTGACAAGGCTCCTCAACAGTACATTGAAGGAGACGACATTGAGATGGGCCACAGCCTTTGAGCATCCCAAATCCATTGACACAGATCATCTTCTATTGCTTCAAAATCCAAACTCCTCCAAATTCCATCTTTGGATTGGCCTTTAAATATTGAAGTTGACTTTGTGTCAGGTGGGTCCTCATGCCGCCCACTGCTGTGCAATCGATGTCAAACCTGAAATAAATGGTAATGAGCCCATAGGCCATTTGAGCCTGTAAAATGCAGTGCATGGCCTACCTGCCACCTACCCGTCTCCCGTTTTATGCAGGGCAGTGGAGGTGTCGGGCAGCCTGCCCGCCTATGGCCTATTGAGGTCCTAAGTGGCCAACTAATGGCCACTTAGTGCCTCATCCAGTTCTGTCTCTATTTTCCTGTGAAAAGAAGCGGCCTTCGCATTTTTCATGGAACCTCATCCACAGGCAGGATGAGGTTTCATGAAGGTTTCATTAATTAAATAAAATTTTTTATCAAAATTCATGAACATGTCCCAGCTCATGTGACACTGTCACATAAGGGAACATGTCTTAAAATACTTCCTTTTCTTTATTTAAATTTTTGAACTTAAACTAATCTCTCTGAGGCACCTCTGTGGCCCCGACTCAGGGAATCCCTCCCCCACCCGCACAGGGAGCGCACAGCGCTTCCGGGCACGCGTCAAGCTGGGTGGGCCTTAATTGGCCCACCCATGTAAAATAGTGGCACGGCCCCGACCGGGGGTGCTGATTGGGTTCACACCTACCCCCGCCTGCCCCCGCACAACCCCCCCAATGGGGGAAATTTCTGCCCTTGAAATAAATACAGAAAATTTTGGAAATGCTCAGCAGGTCTGGCAGCGTCTCTGCAGCGATAAACAGAGTTGTGTTTGAGGTCGAGAACCTGACCAAAAGCTTGGTCAAAGATGTAGGTTTAAAGGAGCATTTTAAAGGAGGAAAGAAAGGCTGAGAGGTGGTCACGTTTAGGGGGGCAATTCCAGAGCTTATGGCCCAGGCAGGTGAAGGCACAGCCACTAGTGATGGAGAGATTAAAATCGAGAGTGCTCAGGAGGCCAGAATTAGATGAGCGCAGATATATCGGAGGGTTCTTTGCCTGGTGGAAATTACGGTGATAGGAAGGGGTGTAAACAAGAATGAGAATTTTGAAATCATGCTGTTGCGTGACTAAGTGTCAATCTATGAGCACAAGGCTGACAGCTCCATGTGACTTGAGGTGAGTACGGACACAGGCAGCAGAGTTTTGGATGCCCTCAAATTTACAGAGGGTAGTATCTGGGAGGCCTGCAGGGAGTATATTGCGATAGTCAAGCTTTCAGCAGCAGAAGAGCTGAGGCAGGATGGAGTCGCCAATGTTACAGAGGTGGAAATAGGCGGCCTTAGTGACAGTGCGGTTATGTGATTGGTGTTCATTATGTCATCAAATATGACACCAAAGTTGTGAACACTATGGTTTAGTCTCACACAGTTGACAGGGGAAAGGATGGAGTCGGTACCTAGGGAGAAGAGTTTCCATCGGGACCAAAGGCAATGACTTCAGTTTTCCCAATGTTTAGTTGGAGGGAATTTCTTTTCATTCAGTACTGGATGCTGGACAAGTAGTTGAGAGAGTAGCTGGTGAAGTAGAGCTGGTGTCATCAGCGTACATGTGAAAATAAATGCAATGATTTCAATGATTTCACTGACGGACAGCATGCAAATGAGAAATAGGAGGGGGCCAAGGATAGGTCCTTGTGAGATAATAAAGGTATTAGTATGGAAGTATGGAAGGGAAGTGATTGCTAGTAATACTCTGACTACCACAGATAAGAATGGATCCAGGCGAGTGCAGTCCCACCAAGCTGGACAACAATGGAAAGGTATTGGAGGAGGATGGTGTGGTCAACTATGTCAAAGACTGTAGACCTGTAAGGTCAATCTGAGGGATAGTTTACCTATGTCACGTTCACAGGTAATTCCATTTATGACTTTGATAAGAACCGTTTCAGTACTGTGGCAGGGGCAGAAACCTGATTGGAGAGATTCAAACATGGAGTTCCAGGAAAGAGGGGCACAAATTTGAAAGGTGACAACATGTTCAAAGACTTTGGAGGAGAACAAGAGGTTGGAGATAGGGCAGTGGTTTGCAAGGACAGTGAGGGTCAACAGTTGATTTTTTTAAGGGGGGGTGTCCACGGTAGATTTAAAGAAGAGAGAGAGAGAGACAATACCTAAAATGAGGAAACCATTAAACAATATCAGCCAGCATGGGAGGCAAGAAGGAAAGTTGGGTGATCAACAGTTTAATGGGAATAGGGTTGAGGAGGCAAGGCATGGGTCTCATGGGCAAATGAGCTTGGAGAGGACATAAGGGTAGGTGGGAAGAAACGAGGACGATGTGAGTTCAAGACTAAGCCATTGGAGAGGGAAGCTTTGGCCTAATGGACTAGTGGAAGGAAGGGACTTGGCAGAGGCAGCTGATCGGATAGTCTCAATCTTAGTGATAAAGAAATCCATAAGCTCCTTGTAATTATTGTTGGAGGTGAGGGTTGAGGGGGCTGGGGAGAGAGGTTAAGAAGATGGTTTACAGTAGAGGAAAGAAACTGGGGGTTATGTTTGCATTCCAGGATGATTCTGGAATACTGAGCAGTTTGACCAGGTGGATACAGGACCTGATAGTGTTTTATATGATCCAGTTAGATCTCACAGTGGATGGCTAAACCAATTGTCTGCCATATCCTTTTAAATCTGTGTCCCTTGGACTTAAGGGAGTGAAGATGAGAGCCATCCCGGGGGAATGGTCAGGGTGAGAGAGTAATAGTTTTTTTTCAGGAACAGGACATCAAAGGCGAAGGTGAGAGTGCAGTTGAGCAATCAGTATCTGCAGAAATGTGGTGGCGAGCAGAGGGCCGAAGGTGAGACAATTGGGATTTTGAAAGTGCAGTGGAAGTGAATTGAGAGCTATTGGGCTGTAACTTCCAAGCTCCCGAGCGTCGGATTGGGCGGGGGGGTTACACCAAAGATGCGCTGGGGAATCCCTCTCAGAACCTCACAGGTAAGGGTTTGCATGGTAATTGCCCAGAAGCGCAAACTTTCTCTGGGCAATTGACCTATGCTGGGAACCATCCAAAAATGCAATTTAAATCGTAAACTTCAGATTGTTCCAGCTGTGTTATACAAATGGTTACTCAGAAAAGGTTAGACGAATTAAAACCTCTTCTGACATCTAGGTAACTGTTGTAAAGGCACAGACTGACTCTTTGCCGCAGCCTCGACACACCTGGGAACTCCCCCCACACCCGCAACCCCTTCAGGGGTCTCCTCCCACCTCCTCAACAAACCACCCTCTCACGGTATAAACCACCACCACCCCTCCCAAACCCCCAGGATATTCCCCACTCCAGCCCCACCCCCACCCACTACCTGCCTGACCCAACCCAACCCCCTGCAGGCCTGACACAGCCCCTACCTGACCCAACCCGACCGCCACCCACAGGCCCGACCCGACCATGCTCCCCCTGCAGTCCCGAACACCCCCAAAGCCAAACCGACCCGACATGCCCCGACATCCAAACCCTCCTGCCAAGGCCGGAGCCCCACCCCCAGCCCCCCCCGACCCCCAGCCCCCCACATCCCCCACCCCCACCGAGGTTGGACTCCCCACACCCCCACCACCCCAAGGTCTGGCCCCCCACTCCCCTGCCTGCCCAAACTCTCCAAGATCCGACACCCCCACACCCCCCTGAGTTCTGACCCCCCAACAACATCCTCCCGGGGTCCGAACCCCCACCATCCGCTCAAGGTCTGGCCCCCCACCAACCCCCTGAAGCCCGATCCCCCACTTCCCCACTCCCCACCCCCACAAGGCCCAAACCCTCCCCCCCCCATCCTCCCGAGGTCTGACCACCCACATTCCCATTCCCACCCAGCCCGAGGTCTGACCCCTTAACACTCTCACCTCCCCGTCTCCTATGACCTCCAATCACCCCCCTGACCTCCAATCCCCCCACACTTCGCAGAGGGTGAGATAGGCACAGAGGAAATTTAGAGTTAGTAATTGGGCACAGAGTGGCAATCCGACACTGATTGCCACTCCAAGGAAATTACGGCCCATTTTTTTTTTCCCCCAAGGACAGATATGATGGAGGTAGGGATGGGGCAGTGGAAGGGGGTGAGCTATACAAGGAGGTGATCAGAGACAACCTTATCTGTGATCAATCTGATAGGACTCGTGAGTCCGTGGAAAGAGAAAGGTCAAGGGGATGGCCATGAATATGGATTGGATGAGAAGTAATTTATGTCGAGACTGAGAGAGGAAAGTAATGAAGATATCTTGGTGAGGATTTTAAATGCGAGATGAAAGGCAATGGAACAAGGTGAGATGCTCCAAGGAGGAGAAAGTGCCAGAGGTGTAAGAGGGGACGGGGGCTGGGTGCAGGAGTTGTGGTGGGGAGGCAATCTCAGGCCAAGGTTCTAGGAATTTAGTTATAAGCCTGTTTTGCTGAGGCAAGCAATAGCCAGCTGGGGAGATTTCAGTTAGGGGCAAGGTATCACCACCCCTTAGCCAGGTTTCCATGACCACAATGTCAATGCAATCATCCACAATAGGTTCATGGATGGCAGAGCCTTGTTTGCAACTGAACAGACATTCTGGAGTATGATGCAGAAAAGGGCAGTGAAAACTGATCCACTGGCACAATCCTCATGGTCAGCAGCGAGAGGGGTGAGTTAGACAGGAAGGTGATTGGGAAGATAAACCCCCAGCAGAGGCATTGAGTGGGACGCTCAGTGAGGGGCATTTGGGATTGCTGTTCATAATGAGCTGATGCTGAGTATCTCAATGAGACCTTAAGAGGACACCAAAGGAGGCACAGGGGGAAGCTTATCAAAGAGGTAGTCAAGCCTTGGAAGGCAGCAAGAGAGCAGGAAGACCAAGGAGTACTGAAGGGGGCTAGTACAATACAGCATAAGGCCTTTACCTTTTCAGCCATTAGAACAACATAAGGAATAGGAGCAGGAGAAGGCCATTCAGCCCCTTGAGCCCACTCTGCCATTCATGAGATCATGGCTGATTTCTACCTCATTTTGGTGGACTATCCCTGTATCCCTTGGTGTGTTTAATATGTAGAAATCTATCGATCTCGGTCTTGAACATACTCAATGATTGGGCTTCCACAGCCCTCTGGAGTAGAGAATTCCAAAGATTCACCACTCTCTGAGATCCTCCTCATCTCAGTCCTAAATGGCTTGCCCCTTATTCTGAGACTGTGTCCCTTGGTTCTGGAAGTGTGGTAATTCTTCTTTAAGAAATGGGGATGGTTATGGCTGCTCATAAATAAGAGTTTAATAATAAGAAGATTGACTAAATGACTAGATTGACTAATAGGATGGAATAACAATAACATTATGTTGTGTTCTTGTAAGAGAAGATATCATTCAACTCTGTCCAATTGCTCCATCAAGTAAATTCTGTTTCAGTGCTGAATCTGACCCAGCTCTCAGTAATTTCCTTCACCACCTCATGCTTATGCATTAGGCAACCTCATGCTGAAATAGGATTCAATCCAGAAACAGCTCGCAAATTGGTCCAGTCCTTACTGCACCAGGCGCAGCATATTCTCAACTTCAACTACACATTAAGTTATTATGTCAAGTTTGACTCATTGTTCGATATCTCAGTCTCAAACTGCCATTCCTTCCAGGGATTTTAGATTGAAGGTGTCGATTATACAGCTGATTAATGCCAGCAGGACTGCTCCACATCACATTCACAGCAATGTGAGGCAAAAGTAACTCTAGGATTAGGGGAGTTTTTTTTTTGTCAAAGTTCGCAGAGACCAAGGTTGCTGAGCTTGGAAATGAAAGGATTTGTCCGAGCCCATTTTTGTGCCATGTCAACAGCACATGCCCCAACTGGGAAGCATAAGGCCCCAACCCAAAATTAGACCTTGTGTCTCATTTCAATAATGTAACTAGTTCCTGGCAACGGTCACCTTTTCACAGGCAGTTCCCCCTTTTCAGTATTTGAATTTCAGGTTGCTTGCTTCACCAACAGGAAGCCTTGCAATACAAAACAAAAACAGAAACAGAAATACCTGGAAAAACTCAGCAGGTCTGGCAGCATCGGCGGAGGACTCGAAACGTCAACTGTGCTCTCCTCCGCCGATGCTGCCAGACCTGCTGAATTTTTCCAGGTATTTCTGTTTCTGTTTTTGTTTTGGATTTCCAGCATCCGCAGATTTTTGCTTTTATAGCCTTGCAATACAAGCTTGGAAGGCTCCTGCTGGCTCCAATGATGTTCATTAGAAAAATTGAAACTTACCATTTCAGTGGTAACTGGTTCCTGGACTGTTCAATTTCTTAGAAGGATCCTAAAAGATCAACCTTTCATTAGCATATGTGGGTGGCCTGAAAATTGTTCACTTTCAATATAGCCCTCAGGGCATATCCAGAAAACAGCTGCAATTTCTATCCCCGAGTCTCATCCCTTTTGCAACATACACAAACTAGTGCTGTTAGACTGTCACCATCATTTGACAATGTTATAATTACAAGAGGCATCAGTACTCTTGCAATTAGAAACTGTGATTTGATTGGCATTAATGGTCTGATTCAATTGGCTTGCACTCCATGACAATATATAATGCTGATCAATGGACCCATGGGAGAAAAAATAAACTATTTATATTCAAAATTTGATAGGCGATTACAGAGCTCAGCTGTCAAGCACTCCAGATGTGCTCGAGACTTGATTGAATGAGTCTATTCTGTAAAGGTTATTATGAAGTGGGATTATGATTATGTAAAATGGTTCTTGCAGCTATCAGCAAGCTAAATGATGGCTTTTGGTTTTTAGAAGCAACACAAACATGAAAGAGATTTGTTAAAGATGAACATATACAAGATATATTAAGCTACAATGCTGAAGAAAAGTCAATATTTTGTGCAGCAGAAATCAGTGCAGAACATGTATCTACCAATGACAAGCAAGGTTGGGTTGCTTCTTAAGGGGCACCTATTTATAAACTGTACAGAAATAAATAATAAGGGAGTATGCTACATCACTGATCACTATGAAGAATTGACTTACCATCTTGACCCCAATAAAAGACATAAGATAATGTTAAAAACAGGACCATTATGAAACAAAGTATGAGCCACATAAGAAGATGTTAGGTCAGATGACCAATAGCTTGGTCAAAGAGATAGGTTTTAAGGAGTGTCTTAAAGGAAGGCAGAGAGAGTAGAGAGGCAGAGAGAGAGTAGAGAGGCAGAGAATGGTACAGAGGGTATTGGAGAGCTTGGGGCCTAGGCAACTGAAGGCATGGCCACCAATGATGGAGGGTGCTCAAGAGGTCAGAATTAGAGGAGCGCAGATATGTCGGAGGGTTGTGGGGCTTGAGGAGATTATAGAGATAACAGTGAGGCCACAAAGGGATTTGAAAACAAGGGTGAGAATTTTAAAATCAAGATATTGTTTGATCTGGAGCCAACATAGGTCAGCAAGCACTAGGGTGATAGGGTAATTTTTTCTTTATTCTTTCATGGGATGTGGGCATCATTGGCAAGGCCAGCATTTATTGCCCATCGAGTGGCTTGCTAGGCCATTTCAGAGGGCACTTAAGAGTCAACCACATTGCTGAGGGTCTGAAGTCACATGTAGACCAGACCAGGTAAGGATGGCAGATTTCTTTCCCTAAAGGGTATTAGTGAACCAGATGGGTTTTTACAACAATCAATGATAGTTTCATAGTCACCATTACTGAGACTAACTTTTAATTCCAGGTTTATTAATTGAATTTAAACTCCACCAGTTGCCATGTGGGATTTGAACCTATGTCCTTACAGCGTTAACCTGGGCCTCTGGATTACTCGTCCAATGACATTATCACTATGCAACCATCTCCCCGAGTGGGGAGACTTGCTGTAAGTTAAGACATAGGCAGCAGAGTTTTGGATGACCTCAACCTAATGGAAGCTAGAATCTGGGAAACTAGTCAGGGGTGCGTTGGAATAGTTGAGTCTAGAGGTACGAAGGCATGAATGAGCATTTGAGCAGCAGATGAGCTGACATAGGGGCAAAGTCAGGAAATATTATAGAGGATGGAACAAATATGAAGTCGGAAGCTCATCTCGGGATCACATGTGACACTAAGTTGCGAACTAACTGGCTTAAACCCAGACTGTTGCCAGGGAGAGGGATAGAGTGGTACCTAACGAACGGAGCTTGGAGCAGGCACCAAAAATAATGGTTGCAGTTTTCCCAATACTTAATTGGAGGAAATTTCTGCTTACAAAGTGCCAGGTGTTGGATAAGCAGTCTGATAATTTAGCAACAATGGAGGAGATGAGAGGTGTTAGTGAGATAGAGTTGGGTGTCATCAGCGTACATGTGAAAACTAAAGCCATCCTTTTGGATAATGTCACCATGGGGCAGCATGTGGATGAGAAATAGAGATGGGCCAAGGATCAATCCTCGGTGGGGGGCACCCGAGGTAACGGTGTAGGAACAGGAAGAGAAGCCATTGCAAGTGATTCTCTAGCTACAATTAGATAGGTAAGAATGGAATTAGGTGAGAGCAATCCCACCCAGCTGGACAACAGTGTAGACAAAGACTGCAGCCTGGTCAAGAATGACAAGGAGAGAAAGTTTATCTTTCCCATAGTCACACTGGATGTCATTTGTGACTTTGATAAAAGCTGTTTTGATACTGTGACGGGGCAGAAACCTGATTGGAGGGATTCAAACAGGGAGCTCTGAGAAAGATGTGAACAAATTTGGGAAGCGACAGCACGTTGAAGAGGAAAGGGATAGGAAAGATTTACCATCATGCCCATTTAATTGGCTTTGTTTAAATTTAAGATTCTCGTTTTGGACTCAAGCATATTGCTCTCAGACTTAATGTGGAAATCAATTGTATCATGTTTATTTTTTTCCCAGAGGATCTTTTACGATGGGATTACGAACTAATGCTACCTCATTACATAATATTTGATCTAACATAGCTCTTCATCCCTAGCTGGTTCCAAAATGTTTTGTTCTAAGAAGCTGTTGCCAAAACATTCTACAAACTCATCTGCCTGAATTGCCCATTTGATTTATCCAGTCTATATGAATTAATGTCCCAACCTTTCTTTTGTTACAAGCCCCGGTTATTTCTTGCTTAGTGCTCTGTCCAACCATATAACTAGCATTAGGGCCTATAAACTAGTCCCACCACCATTTTCTGACCTTTGTTATTCTTAATCCCACCAATTCTACTTCCTGATCTTCTGAGCCAAGGCACTTCTACTAATACCCTTGTTTCATCCTTTATTATCAGGGCTACTCCTCATTTTACATTCTGCCTGTCTTTTCAAAATGTTGTGTAACTTGGAATATTTATTTCTCAACCTTGGTCACCTTGGTCACAGCTCCGCTGTGGCTGGGTTGGGAAGTCGGAGGGGTTCCTGCCGCAGAGTGTAGCGGGTATACCCACCGAATTACACGATGTTGGGTTCATTAATTATGCAGCCGGGGGTTTCCTGGCGAATTGCGCAGCGGGGCAGGCAGGAAGTTACGTGCCCCACCATCATATCCAGGCAACATATTTAAAAGGCACCCAGACATTTCATTCATGAATAGCGCAAGGACTCTGCAAGACAGAATGACCAGCAGGCACCGGCCCCACGTTTTAGCGACGCCTCATTGGAGACCTCACTGCAGGCCATGGAAGACAGGAGAGCCATCCTCTTTCCCAGGGATGGGAGGAGGGGGCTGACCCGTCTCACCACATCTGCCTGGAAGGAGGTTGCTGGGGTGGTCAATGCCACATCTGTACAGAGGATGACTGCCCTGCAGTGCAGAAAGCGAATGAAGGACCTAATCCGCACTGCCAGAGTAATTGAACCCTCTACTCCCCATACTCACCTCACTGAATGGGTCCTGGGACGTGGCCATCAATGGCAAGGCCAGCATCTGTGCTGCCCATGCATAAAGGCCCTTCGCAAGATGCTTGGGGTGCTGGCTTATTGTCCCAGTGCTGTTCATGTGGTGTGCTGCCTGGGAGGCAACTGTGGGTTGCTGACCCAGCCACACTGAAGGCACAGCCATTATGGGGTGAGGGGGTGGGTGGGTGGGGGTTGGCGTTGAGAGCAACTGACAGATGCTGCTGATGCCATGCCTCTGTCACCCTTGTCCTTATAGCTGCTAAAGCTTGCTGGTCTGGAAGGTGCTGCCAAAGTACCCTTGGGACCAGCAGCAGTGCATCTTTCATTAGGCACACACAGTTGCCAATGGGTAGGTGGTGGAGGGACTCAATGGTGAGGGTGCTGGATGAGATGCCAATCAAGCGGCCTACTTTGTCCTGCATGGCGCCCAGCTTCCTTAGTTCTGCTGGAGCTACACTTATCCAGGCAAGTGACAGTATACCCTCAAACCCCCCATTTGTGCCTTTCACATGGTGTTCAGGCTTTGGGGATTCACGAGGTCACTCATTACGCAGAATTAGCAGCATGCGACCTGCCCCTGCATCAGAAGTGCTCACAAACCATCCACTAGCTTCACGAAGACAGCACACAACAGGCGTGAGAGCAATAAGACAGAGGGGGAATACCAGGTATCCAACCCTTCACACAGTTTGAACAGCGGGCTGCCCAGCTGGCCGGGGAGGACCGTGACCGCACATGTGCTGCTAGCAAGGTCAGCTTCCCCCAGCCATCCAGTGAGGCAGCATGCTTAACCTCTGCAAATCGGAGCCTGAGGCTGAGGCTCTGTGCAATGTAAGAGGCAGCCTAGGGAGTTACTCATTCTCTCCTCTTTCATTACAGGTGCCAGTGGGAAGAGAGCGAGGCCATCCCCGTACCTGAAATCAGACCCAGCCGCATGATACCTTTGAAGTGAACGAGGACAATGAATTCTCACCTGTAGAGCCATCACAGCATTCACCTGCACCCTCCACCAGTCCAGAGACACTCACCTCAGTGGCTGTTAGTTTCAGTTTAGGTTGGGCTTCACACTCTGTAGTCAGCTCATGGACACGTGTCCACAGCAGGCGGAGGCAGTGAAAGCCAAGGTCTGCGGCACTCAGAGGACTGCTGGGGAAGAGGCCTCTGCTAAGTCTGAGCCTGATGATGAGCCTCTGGGAGTGGTCATGGACAAGATGCTGGAGATGCAGTGAGACGCAGGGGAACATCAGGCAGAGGTGTCAGAGGCCCTCAGCAGAGTGGCATGTGAAGCGGAGGAGCCCGTGTGCATGCTCTCTGATGTCATGGCACTGACATGTGAGCACACGGAGGACTCCATGGGGAGGATGGTGGATGCCATGGAGATCCTAGTCCAGCAGAATGCCCAGTTTCTGCTGGAGATGCACTCAGTCTGCACTTATCACTGTAGCTGTGGGTGAGCATTCGCAGTGGCTATGCAAGAAGGGGACAAGGCACCTTGACCCCTCCTGCAGGTGCCCATGCTCCTCAAGGAGTCAGGGAGGGGCCCCCTCAGGCAGCCAAAGGGAGGAAGAGTGTCAGGCGGACGCCCCAGGGCCTTCCACACAGGACTTTCCAAGTATGTGCAGGAGTTCTGAGTCCCCTCTGCCCGTGACCCCATCAGCTCAAGCCCCTGGGACTGCTAAGGGTGCACCTGCCCCAAAGCAAGAAACACAAAGAACTAACAGCCACCGAGGTGAGTGTCTCTGGACTGGTGGAGGGTGTAGGTGAATGCTGTAATGGCTCTACAGGTGAGAATTCATTGTCCTCATTCACTTCAAAGGTATCATGCGGCTGGGTCTGATTTCAGGTATGGGGCTGGCCTCGCTCTCTGTGTGATCTCCAGATCTCGGGCCTCCAGATGATGGCGGCCAACATCATCGGAGGCTAGAGGGCACATAGTGGTCAGCAGGCTGCCTCACCCCTTCTGTGGAAGTTGGGGCATCACCTAGATGTAGTAGGGTAGGGAAAATTAAAGAGTCCTAAGTTCACTGTAGTAGCACGGATGTACAATCATTGTTAATGGTTGCTGCACTTTTGTAAATATATGATTCATTGCACTTTACTGAGGTCTGCTTGGTTTTCTTGCTGCTGCTGCTTATGTTAATGCATGTGTGCAACATTGCCCCCCCTCCCCCACTGTCAAGGTGCCATCCTGGGCTGGGCCTGTCTCTCTGAATCATGCCTGTGCATGAAGGCATCGCTCTTTGCCAGGGCTGTTGTGAACCATGTGCGAGGAGCCTCCAAAGCACACTGTTCCCTTTCCCTCCATTGCCTTTCTGATTCTATGGAAAGACGTTTCTCTTGTCAGGTCAGCTTACCAGGGTTCCTCTTCAGTTATCCAGTTGAGCTGACCATCAGCTCCAACCACCTTGTAATCCTCCTCCCCAGCAGCATTTCTTGAGCTAGACATTGAGGGTGTGGATCAGTGCTGTGCATTAGCATCAGGATGGCGTGCGTCAGCTTTCAAACCATCCCCAACACCTTCTACCCTCCTCTTGTAACCCACACCCTCCCCGCTGATCACCATTGACCCACCTGATATTACCTTTACCCTTCCATCTGTCATGCGTGAACCCCCCACCATTATCCTTCAGCCCATTACTGTTACCCTTCACATGCCTTCCCTCCCCAACGAGCCCATGCCTGTCAAGGTCCCCATATCGACCCTGATCCTGCCCACTCCGAGGATCTGTGTACACACCTGTGTCCCCTCCAACCACCCAAACCAACCCTTCACTCCCAACAGATGCACCTTCACGCTCCCCCGCTACCACATCTCACTGCCATCTTTAACAGTTCCTGTACCCTCCAACCACCAGTACCCTCAGTTTCCCCCCCCCAAGGTTACTCCATTGACACCACAGGCTCCCCCTCTGTACCCACCACTATCATTATCCCCTGCCTTCCCACAGGCCCTGCACTGCTCCCCAATCCCTCCCCCCCCCACCACCCCCCTGAAGGCTCCCTAGTTTCATCTCCCCCCCACCCCATACCCACCGGCCTTCCCACCCTCTTCTCTGACCCCTCTCCCCTTACCTCGTCTTCCAACACCCCCTGTGCTGTCTGCCCTCCCCCTATCGTGCCCCAGCATGCCCCCGCAGCCCACCCTCCCTGGTCATCACGCACCTTCCACCGAGTGGAGCAGCCTGTGCCTTCCCAGTGAGCCCTCACCATGTGAACACCACACTGGTCCAGTCATGTTTCAGACTGGTGCAAAATTTCGCTGGCAGGGCGGATGATTTGCTGGGGGAGGAGAATGTTGGTCAGATTCAAATCATATTGATTCAAAGTTAATTGGGCTCCCGAAAGCCTCTGGCAGGAATGGCGACCTGCCATTATCCCGCCATGACGGTCGGACCGCACGCCATCGGGAACCTAATTTTTTTGTCCCAATGTATTCTCCACCTCCGCCCCCGTCCGCCATGAAACCTGCCACTGGCAGGGGCGGAAAACACTGGCCCACGTCTCTCTAATGGCAATTAGATCAGTACCAGTGCCATCCCAAATGGTGTTGTGCGGGGGGAGGGGGGGGTGGAATACTTGAAGGAAGGTCACCTGGGGTTGTTTTCAAACTTCAACGAGCTGTGTGCTATAGCCCATCCTCTCAGAAAGGAAAGTGCATGGCATGGGGAAACTCTGTAAAAGGAAAAAGGTGTTTAAAAAAAGCCAAGCACTTGATTAAAAAGTAAACGGTAGAACACTAGCTTCAGACAAAAATCCATCCTGGATCCGCTTGATTGGTTAGTATTCAGATTGGTTGTAAAAGGGTAGGATTGTCCATCAGGAGAAATTTGAAGCTGAACTGCCAGAAATCTTGGGACTAGGCCAAGGTTCCACTTGAACTATTGATTTTGGTGGCAGCAATTTGGCTGCCACTCTATATTCTGACAGGCTGTGGTCAGCATGAGCTTGAATTGAAGTGAAGCTGAGTCATTCATCGTTATTAAATAACTTAGGCTGTGGTAAGATTCTGAAAAATTCTCTCGTAAACAGCCTGCAGTCATTTTACATTTGTTTTTAATAATCATTAATTTTAAAGTCTTTCAAAACAATCGATGATTTGGATTGCTAGAGAACTTGAGGCTCTCGCTGGCCCCATTATTTGGGCATGCTGCTGAACAACATTGTTTCCATCAACCCATTATGTCAAAGTTTAGTCTCAGATCTGGTCAACACGTTTTAAAATGTGCTTTGGGTTGGAAGTGGCTCAGTAACCAGATACCTACTCATGTCTTGGTCCAAGAAATTGTGGTAAAAATGTTCCAATGGTTTACCCGAAATGTATTAGTTTTGATGATTGAGTTTTTTGTTTTAAGTAGCTCACTGAAATGTTAAGATCCAAACCGGTACACAAGTCCAATGCTGGTAAATTTAAATCAAGAAGGAACAGCGGAGTAGATTTTAACAATTGACCAGCCGACAAAGGGAGCCTGCTCAATTGTGCCAATGGGAGGCTTGCTCTATTTTGAGGGCCAGGCATTTTTTGCATATATACAAGGACCTGCATGCCCAGAACAGGTGTCCTGATGCACCTTGCTGGCCCTGTACAATTAAGTGCAATATCAAGCAATCAACAGGCTTACCTGACTGAGGACAAGGTAGGTTGGTAAGAGAGCCGGGGGGCAGCAGTAGCCTACATTATTCTTGTGGAACTCAGAAGAGCACTCCTGCTGGCCTCACAAACACAATTTTAAATAGTTATCTTTTTCGGCTTCTTCTGCCGTGCTGCCAGGATGTACGGAATGAAGCTGCAAAATCCTGTGGGACATGCTGAAGATGTGAAAGGCACCATATAAATGTAAGATCTTTTTTAAGTAACATTATGCTGCTAAAAATTCCTTTTATGTATCATACCAAATTAATTTCTTCAACAAATTAAGGAAGATTTTAACTCTCTCCACCCTATGGAAATGATTCATTCTGGAGTGAAAATGGTGGAATGTACTGCCCCATGCCCACTAATTTTTCTCAAAGATTTCCACTGGGCAGCACAGGCATCCATGTAAATTGGTGAAGCCTCATTAATCTATATAAATCAGGATCCTCCCAACAGGCAGTTAAAGTGGCAACAGGGTCATCCGTACATCATAGGATAACCAGGAATAAAAACAGAAGGCGCTGGAAAAAACTCAGCAGGTATGGCAGTATCTTTGGAAAGAGAAACAGAGTCCATGTATCGAGTCCAATGTAACCTTTCTTCGGAAGGCTGAGGTGGTCCAGCTGATCCAGTGTTGGATCTCCCTGTCAATGGTGGCCTTTTGATAGAAGTGTTTCCCAAGGTATGGAAGTACTTAACATATCCAAGAGGCTCTCCTTCAACATATATGGGAGGTGGAATATTTGGCTGACCAGGTGTGGGTTGATATGAGTTTTGTTTTGGCAACATTCGAGGACAGGCCGTGTTTCTTGTATGCAGAATTGAAGAGACTGAGAACGGCTTGCAAATCTAGTGCAGAGTGGGCAACAAAACCGCAGTCATTTGCAAGCTGTAGACCATATATATCTGTGGTGTTCAGTTTAGTTTTGGCACGGAGGCAATTGAGGTTACAGAGTTTTCCAGCTAGGCATTATTTAATACTGACAGCAGATGCAGTTGATCTTTGAGGTGAATAGTCGCTGTCAGGTAGATTGTAAATAATATGGGGGCTGTCACACAGTCTTACTTGACCCCGGGCCACATTTCGAAGGCATTTGTTTCAGATCTTCCACTCACGACAGTTGCAGTTAAATAATCTTGAAGCAATTCTGAAGAAGTTTTTGAACATCCAAATCTTTAGAGCACAATTCACAGAGGCTCGCGATTTACTGAGTCAAATGCTTTGGTCAGATCGATGAACACAACGAAACATTTCTGATCAAAAACAGAAAATGCTGGAAAAACTCAGTATGTCTAACAGCATCTGTGGAGAGAAAGATAGAGTTAATGTTTCAAGTCCGTATGACTCTTCTTCAGCCATGGATTCTACCGCAGATTACTGGAAGATAGGCTGGAGAGTATCAGCTGCTACTATGGATTCACAGTTGAAGAGTTGTTCAAAATATTCTTCCAATGTTGACGGATGGCATTGTCATCCTTAAGAAGAGAAACACCATCCTGTGAGCGATGGGGAATTTGTCCTATTGACCTTGGTCTAATAATGGCCCTGGTGGCTTCAAAAAAGGTTTTGCATGTCATGGTGATCAGTTTTGGGCTTTGTCTTCCCACCACATGTCCTTTATCTTCCAGATTTGTCTTTGGGCATCAGCCTTGAGCTGTTGGAATGCTGTCTTCTTGACTTACAACCTTGGGTTGTTCTGCCAGGCAATGAAGGCTACTTGTTTTTGTTCTAGGAGGTCACCTATTTGAGCATTGTTTTCATTGAACCCGTCCTGCTAACCATGATATTCAAACCAATGGCCTAAGCACAGGAGTCTAGTACAGCTGACTTTATTTGATCCCACTGTTCTGGAATTGAATTGGATATGTGAAGATTTTCCAGATTGGTCGTGAGGTGCATTTAAAATTCCTCTCTTTGGTCATGCTGCTTTAGGGTTGAGACATTGATCTTCCTCTTGGACTTTGTCATATAGAAGAAGCTGCACTTATTTTATGCTTATTTTTTCAACTAGATGGTTATTATTGTCAAGGTCATGTATAGACAAAGCAATCTGGTATTTTGCAGTGTTTTATGATGCATACTGGATTGAAGGATTTCTTTCTTTATTCAAAGGTGCAGAAGAAGGAGTTAAGGTGCTAGCATTAAACATGGAACATATTGAAAAGAAAAGAGGACTTCAGTGAGGGTCTGATGACCCTTGTAGCAGCCATCGAGAGATTTGTTGAGTATTGGCCACCTTGATCAGTTTCCCTTAATATCTTAAACTTTGATCATCCTTAACTTTCTAAATTTCATGGAATACAATCCTAGCTTGTATAATCTCTCCTCATGATTTAACCTGGAGTCCAGTTATCATTCTGGCAAATCTACACTGTACTCCCTCCAAGATCATTATATCCTTAATAAGGTGTGGTGCCCAGAAATGCTGACAGTACTTCAGATGGTCTAACCAGAACTTTGTATATCTGAAACTTAACCTTTTATCCCCTTGTATTCTAGTCCAGCATTCCACTAGGTTTTTGAATATTGCCTCTACCTGTTCATGGGATTTTAATGATCTATGCACATAACCCCCAGCTCTTTTTCTACCTGCACTGTTTCTAGCTTTACACCATTTCGAAAGTATCCCATTCTATCCTTCTTTAGGCCAAAGTAGATGACCTCACATTTACTTACATTGAAACCCGTATGCCACAGTTTTACCCACTCGCTTTATCTGTTTTTTTTTGTAATTTCAGTGCCAGTACAATGCCATATTTGGCTGTACATCCTATTTGGCTGATCAAATCAAACAGCATGTTCCTTCCTTTGTCTATAATAGACAGATCACAGACCGTACTCCCAACCCACCCTTGATAAACCCAAAACCAAATGTCTACTGTTAGATGTGATTCCGCAGCTGGGCAGCACTTGCTGAACAACCCTGAGTGCACTGATAGCTACACCAACAACCAATTTAAGATAATCAGTTGATTGGTGGTGCGGAACTTGAGTATTGCTGAAAAGAGAAACATGTTTCTGAAACTTTTCATCTTGCACTCATCAGGACAAATGCAGGAATGCTAAATTTCAAACTAGCACACAAATTATACTACAGAGAAAAGATCGCTGATTGGCCGAAGTGTTGCCATGGAGAAAGCCACAGAGAACAATTGGCTTCCCAAGCTCTGGAGTAATTCAAAAAAGGCAGAAGGCTTGAAAATATTATTTTCTTTGCAGAAAATTGGTCCCTGTGTATGAATGTATGTTACTTCTAGCAAGTGTAAATGAGACACATTATGAGCTCAACTGATTATCTTACATTGGTTGTTAGTGTTGCTATTAGCGTACTCAGGATTGTTCAGCAAGTGCTGCTAAATTGCATTGTTTTGGGTTTCGCAAGCATGGGCTGATTGAGTACTGTCTATTCTCTGCCTATTACAAACAACCAAAGGAATATGCTGTTTGATTCCATCAGCCAATCCCTAGGATGTACATCCTACGTGTCTGGCATCGCATTGGCACTGAAATTCATACACGATGTTGCTTGATTGTGTGGTAGGCAGAATATCTTTTTGGACTGACAGTATCATCCTCTTAGTGAAAAATACCACACATATAACCATTGTATATTAACAGTGTGAAACAGCTTACTTGTTGTAATTTGAGGCAGACCTGGGCCTGAATTTTGCACCTGTCGGGCACACGTGATTGATCGGCCCGGAGCAGGTGTGGAATCCGCTCCCGGGCATCTTTGGGTAGTAAAGACGATTTCACTCTGGCTGGCCAACTAAGGGTGGGACAAGCTGAAATGGTGCTGCAGCTAGAGGCAGGACTAATGAATTCCCTTCTGCCCATTCAGGAAAAGCAAAGTCATAATGCTGGTAAGAGATCATGGATGGGTGTTGGGGTCCCCAAGCTATTCGTCATGATGCCCTAATAGACACACACTCTGGAGGTGGAATGTGGCCCACTGGTCATGGAGAGGCAGGTGTCTCTGGTGAAGGTAAGACTTCAGAGGACAGGTGAGAGACAGGCGTAACGTCCCAAAATGTAGGCTGGCATCAACTCAACTAAGAAGTTGTAAGCATGAGTGCCCAATGAAGCAACAATCACAATGCCTCAGTGAAGCACTTGTCCATGGTGTCAGCAGCCCGTCTTGCATGCACAATGGTATGTGAAGAGTGAAACTAATGACATTTTGCTTTCCTCCTTCAAATGCACCATCCTCAAGAGGATGCAGGGGCCCAGAGGACACCCCCCTTGACTGCAGAGGAGGACCCACAGCCAGATCCACCCATGTCACATTCTCTCTCAGAACTAGGCACCAACACAGATACATGCACTGGGTGGCCATTAGATTGTTGGCTCCAATGGTAGTGCACTATGGTAAAGTCACAGCACATTCACATGAGTTGCTGGTGGAGGCAAAGAGTGCCTAGGGTGCCTGCAGTTGGAGGACTGCTGGAGATCAGGATGATGCTGAGCTCAAGGCAGATGATGAGCCTCTGGATTCGTCAATCAGGCGTTTGAGAACGGATTTTTAAAAAATATTTTAGGGAAAATTGTGTTTTTCTGTAAAGAAGGCAGTTTGTGTGTATGTGTGTGTGTGTGTGTGTGTGTGTGTGTGTACTTTAATTAAGCTGGGCAAGAGTTTGATAGGAGTCAGGTAGTCTGGGGGGTTGGAAACATGAAAAGGATAGAAGTATTAAGTTTGAGGTACAAGTAAATAGGTTAGATCTAACATTTGCATTTTTAGATAAGTTGAGAGGCTGTTTGAGTATCAAAGGGGAGTCAGGGGTAACAAGAAAATATTTGCATCTTGCAGGAGTTCATAGGTAAACAAATAATGGGAATATGATATTTTATTGGCAAATTATTAAAAGTAAAGGCGAGTTGGAAACATGAAAGATCTTATATTTGGAAAGGTTTATGTTTCAAAGGGGTGTGTGAACAATGGGACTGAGGTGGAAGGGAACAAAGGTTTTTTAGAGTTACTGTGGATAGCTAGTTTTTAGCTGTTGAGCTAGATAGCTGTTGAGCTGGAGATGGCTGGTGACAGCTGGAGCTGCTTAAGCTGTTGAGATAGCCGAAGCGTTGGGCTGGAAGAGGATACACTTTGAATCACCCTTCCAGCCAATCCAGAAAAGTTTTGGTCTGCAGAAAGCAGCTTTATTCTGAAGTGAATCCCAATGCAGAGTGGCAGAGGGTAAAGGTCATGTGGTATGTCTTTATTGAAACTCCAGCAGTCTGCCTTGTGTAATATTACTAACTTTTACATTTAACCATCTATAACGGAGTGTTGCCTGGAAAGTGGTTACATGTGGATTTGACCAAGTAGAGAGTTTTTGGGAGAAGGATTTGTAAGGACAGCCTTAATTGTGTAGCTGTAACCTTGTGTGCTTAAGTTTTCTTTTGTTTTTGTTAATAAAAGTTTTACTTTTAATTTTTAAAACCAAAAGTGTTACTGGACCTCGTACTGTTGAGACTGGTGCATCATCTTCTCATTATCAGAATACAAAAAAAAAGGTTGTGTCCTGTAAACCAGGTTTCCCTCTGGGATTTGGTTTGCGCAGCAATTAACACCGGCTGTGGTCATAACAGGCAGCAGATGCCAGGTGCTAGATGCCCAACGGGATGTGCAGGAGGATTTGGCAGAAATTCTTGAGGGTCCGTGTGTCATGATCTCTGTGTTGGAGGAGTCCATGCAGAGCATGAGCACTGTGTTGACCCAGAGTCCCGAGTGCATAGCCTCCTCCATTCAGAGAGTGGCAACTCTCATGGAGAGGCAGCTCCAGGAAAAGAATAGGGGTTTCTGGGGTTGTGTTCGGACCTGCAAGCAGTGGCAGTGACCTCAACGAGTCACTGCTGGTGTGAGAGATGGATGAGGCACCCAGTCTTTCTGTTAGATGTTCGTCCATCAATGGTGAACAGGGAGGCCCAGACTTGACTCACGCTGGAGGATGAGTTGCTTATCGTCTCTGCAGATTCCTCTCGCGGCACCCCGGGCAACGGCAGCAGCTCCTCCGCTCCTCTGCCAGTGACCATGGCATCCGATGAGGCCGCGATGACTGAGGAATGCCCAGCACATGTTCCCCTGGCAAGAAGATGACTGCCAAGGTCATTAGGGCCGACAAGACATCACGGTCAGCAATCTGCCCCCAGTGCCGCTGCCAGGAAGGTGGGAGAGTGGTGGTGGGAACGGGACGCCAAGACACAGCACTTGCAAGCATCAATTTAAGTCACAATGAGCATAAGAGGGGGTTTTCACAGTGAGATTATTTCATTTGATCAGGTTTAGACCTTATTTCTGTGTGACTGTTAACACTGTATAATGTTATGTTCCTTTTGTTTAACCCTCAAGATGATATAAATATTTATTTTGTTTTCATTGCCTGAATGTGCATCATGGTTTTCATAGGTGCAGGGCATGGCAGTAGCTTATGGTAGACAGTAAGGTCTGCAAACTTCATTACCAAGATGTGATTCGATATTGAGGTCATAGTATGGCCTCATCAGGAATGTTTAGTATGGAGGAGGTGCCCTTGGCATGAGTTTCAAGCCATGCCTTGAATGCCTAGCTGAACGTGTGGAGAATCAAGACCTCCCTGGTGTCCCTGCCTCCCTGAAGGTTCCTCACATCTGTCTCCATGTCCTCAACCTGTGCCTCCCTGGGATTCTCATCAGAACCATCAGTTGAGTGATCCTCAGTGGCCTGTGGAGCTGCCTCGCTATCCTCATTCTCCAATGGGTCACCCCTTGCCAGGGCCAGATTGTGCAGTGCACAGCATGCAACAAATATAAAAGACACACCCTCTGGAGGATATTGCAGTGCACCGCCTGATCAGTCCAGGCATCTGAAACTCATCTTCAGCAGCCGAATGGTCCTCTCAATCACCACCCTTGCAGAAGCATGACTCCTATTGTACCTCTCCTCCGCTTCTGTTCTTAGGTGCCGGAGTGGCATCATAAGCCAACTTTTCAAGGGACAGCCTTTGTCACCCAGGAGCCAGCCATCCAACTGAGCTGGAGTCATGAACAGCCTTGTCACCAGGGAGTATGGCAGGATGTATGCATCATGGCTGCTGCCAGAGTACCTTGCAGAATCTGTATCTTGTGATTGCAGACTATCTGCATGTTTATGGAGTGGGAGCCCTTTCGATTCACGAAGGCACCCGGCTCACCCACTGACCCCTTGATGGCCACATGAGTACAGTCGATGGCACCCTGGATACGGAGGAACCCTACAATTGCTGCAAAGCCTTTGGCTCATTTAGCCTGGCTGGCTCCGTTGGTCCAGAAATGACTGAATGTCATGACCCATCTGAAAAGAGCATCAGTGACCAGCTTGAAGCAACTGTGGGCAGCAGATTGGGACATTCTACATAGAACCCCCAGTGACCCCTGGAAAGAACCGGTGGAGATAAAGTTGAGGGCCACTGTGATCTTTAGAGCCACTGGCATAGGGTGGCCACCCACACAGTTGGAGGCGATCTCCAGTCCAATCATCTAACATATGGAGGTTACAGTATCTCTAGAGAGGCGAAGCCTCCTTCAGGACCAGATCTCAGACAATTTGAGGTATCTGGAGCGCTGCCTAAAGACCGGGTTGCAGATAGTTGCATCTTCTGCAGACCCTTCCACCTTGCCCTCCCTACTGGCCCTGCACTCTCTATGGCTGCGCCTCCCCTCCCACATTTCGCTCCCTGGACGCTGCCTGTGAACACCTGGCCTCTTCTCCCTTCTGCCCCTCTCATCCTCTTCAGAGGAGGTCCCACCAGGCGAGTGTACAATAGAGATTTGCAGCAATGCTAATGACACTGTCTCGTACAATGAAGGGTGCACTCAGCAGAAAGCCTCCAAGAAAGTTGGAGAGACAAAAGAGTTCTCAAAAAAAAGCTAGCAATGCAAAGAGCTCTGCAGAAAACACAGAAAAAGCTATAAAATATCAGAAACAAACCAGCAGCAAACCCTGACCTAAACTCCTAACTACTCACACTGCCAGAGCTCCGGTCCCCTTTCACCCCAGCCTGGAATGAGAAAGCCATCAAATCAGAATGGCCACTTGCCTGTGCAATGACCGCAAAATTACACAGGCAACGTAAAATTCAAGACAATTGGCTTTTAAATGGCCTTAATTGCCTGTTTAATTGTAGGCTGGCACGCTTCCGACTCCTATACGCACCCACCGACCACAATATGACGCAAGGGCATGGTGATGTCGGGCCGCTCGTCTGACATGTTCTCACACAGTTTCACGCTCATTCAGGTCGGCCAGGCGACCAAACCTGCAACATAAAAATCTGGCCGTGGAACTTTTCAAGTCCAAAATGGCGGCCTTTGGCCATTTTGCGAGTTTTCATGACACATAATTAACAATAAACTGATCAGGATAGCCATTGTCCCTCAGGATAGCTTTGATGCGTTCTATTTCTGCATTAAGCTTGCAAGATGTACAAATAGCTAGGGCCCTATTTACAAGATTGTTAATAAGGCCAATCTTATAGCACATGGAGCTACATGAATAAAAATCGACCAGTGTATATTGACCAGTGAAGGTAGGCTTGTGGTAGACAGTAATGGAGAACCCATTAGCAGATTTCTCAACCAGCACGTTAATGAAATTTGGGATTCTTTTGTTTGCCCTGATGAGCGTAAGATGAAAATCATCAGCAAGTGTCTTTCTTTTCAGCAATATTCAATCGAGCTCACTATCGACCACAACTATAGCCGATGCCTCATCTGCAGGGCTGGGGACAGTCACTTTCCAAGAACAACCAGATGGGTATCATAGACCGGTTTATTATGCATCTCGGACATTGTCTGACACTGAGAGGAGGTACACAGTAATAGAGAAAGAGGCTCTTGCAGTCATATGGGCTTGCGAAAAGTTCTCGGATTATATCATCGCCTTAAAAGTTGTCATAGAGACAGTTCACAAATCCCAAGTTCCTGACTTAATGAAGAAGAACACGCCAGAATGTTCCCAATAATCCAGAGATTCTAGTTGAGATGAATGCGCTTCACCTATGAAACACTATATGTCCAGGGCAAGCTGTAAACGATAGCAGATACATTGTCTAGAGCCATGGTTGACCATCCTACGCAACAGGATGTCAACCTCATTAATGAAATTAAGTTATATTCCTAGTCAGCTGCAGCACAATTGTCGTCAAGTTCAAAAAAGCTGCAAGAAATTTGTCACATGCAGATGTAGGATGAAGAATGCATCTGCATTAGCCAATACTGCACGCAAGGTTGGACACAGCAACATCCCAGTGGTGCAGTGATGGAAACCTACTTTGTACAAATGTTATGACCGATGCAGGTGGTAAAGCAGAGTTATTTTTTTAAAATCCCAGAGGGAAACTTTAAACAACTGTCATAACCTATAATTTTAAGTCTTATGTTTGAGATGCGACTCTAAATTCAGGAATCAGATCATCAGTTCTTGAGGTTTTACATTAAACTAATTGAAACATTTTATTAATTTACATAGGTTAAAGATATATATACACATGGCTACAAATTACTACTATCATAACTTTTAACAAATTCCCAAACTAATCTCCATTAAGGCAACAACAACCCATAGACTTAACCAAACATCAGGCAAAGCATTTTCACCTTACGAATTCAAAATGATGTTCTTTTCACTATGGGGCCAGTTGGAGGCTCGCAGCTGCCTGTTAAATCTTACATTGCCTCTGCTCTGCACACCCGAAAACTACGGAAGTTATCCCTACCACCACTGATTGAATTCAAATTCTCATTGTCTCACCAGTCTCTTTGAACTTTACCTTTTAACAATGAAACCTCATCCATTGTACCAATTTTATTAGTAATATAAACATATTGCTTGGTAGCTGCTAGGAAGGCATCAAGTTTTCACCCCACTTCTTGAATGCTCTATTCAAAAAATGCAAATGCACACTATCTCTCTTACATACCAACACTAGTACATATCAAAGCACCCAGACTGGCTGGCTTTAATCCAATTAATACATACACACAGACTAAACCTCTATTTTAAAAGAAAAATATTTTCCAAAATGTTATACACATTAATAGCTTCATGACAGCAAAGGAAGCACTTTATTATGGTGGATGATTTGCTAGTATATGACAGAAGGCTAGTGGTTCTGGTCTCACTTTGGCCAGAGGTCTTGGAAAGAATACACCTGGGCCATGTGGGTATCACAAAATGCAGAGCATGGGTTCAGTCCTCTGTGTGGAGGCTGGGAATATCGTGATCTATAGAAGAAATAATTTCTCAGTGCCAGATGTGCGCAGTGCACAGACCAGAACAAAGGGAGCCCCTTATCCCAACTCAATTCCCATTCGACCATGGGAACATCTGGGGATGGATCTGTTTATGTTCAATGGAAAATCCTCCCTTATTGTCATTGATTACTTCTCCAGGTGGATCGAGGTCAAACGTCAATACACAATGACAACTGAGACAGTCATTCGGGCTTTGAAGGAAATCTTTGCAACACACAGCGTTTCGGATCGGGTTGTTTCTGATAATGCTGCACAATTTGCCAACGACCGCTTCACACACTTCATGGATAACTATGGGTTTGTGCATCTCACAAGTTCCGTGAGATATCCCCAATCCAATGGCGAAGCCAAAAGGGGCATCCAACCGTCAAAGCACTGTTAAAGAGGAATGAGGGTTTTCCAACTGCAATCCTAAATTACAGGTCTACTCCACTGCAGTGTGGGTTGGCAACGTCAGAACTGTTGATGGGTAGAAAGCTCCAAATGCAGCTTCCCATTTTACCCAAAAAATTACTTCCAGGGCTAGAGATACAGGATTATCAAAGAGTTCAAGAACGAGAACGGCCCTATCGAAAACAACGGGCTTACAACTATAACCAGAGGTTACTGTACCAGGAATTTACCCAGGTTGATGGAATGAGAAAAGATATGGGTAAGGGACCAAAGGAAAGAATGAGTAATAGTCCAGAGAGATGACAATTAACAGAGATCTTATTTAGTACATACTTCAGAAGGTACTATATAGAAACCGAAGATATCTTATTTCTATTCATCAAAGGTGACAATCAATCATATATTTGGAAGAGCCAGATTTTGAATTAGAAATTCATAAAGAACCAGGCACTACACTCTCAATGAAGGCAATCCAAGTCAAGAAAAAGGAATTCAGAGAGAGACTACTGAACTTCCAACTCTGTTAAGAACACAATCAGGGAGAGTTGTGAATCCTCCTGACAGATTGAATCTGTGATGTCAGAGACTTGCAGGGGAGATGGGGGTGGTATGTGAATATGAAGTAAAAATTTTGAAGGAAGACTTGGGGGGAGATATTGTACTAGGGTTGGTCAGGGTTAATGTGTGGGACTATGCAAATAGCACCTCCCATAATGATGATGGATGAGAACACATGACTAGGAAAGGACAGAGGGAGAATGTTCATGGCTTCAGCGATGTAACACCTAGTCATGTATAGCTGTACATGGTTTTGTTGTATAAAATAAACCAGTTGTTATTTAAACATACCAATGTCTCAGTGATCATTGTGAAGCTAGACTAGCCAACATATAGGCACCACTGCTCATACCTTGCCAATTAAAGTGCTTGCCATTATTACTATTCTCTGCCTCCTCCACTAAGTCAACTTCCTAACCATGTTAATTTACTTCAAATCAGTGTGCTTCAACATTAGCTAAGATCACTATTAGATGAATGATCATGCACCATTGGCTATTCACTAACTCTGGATGATTACCCACTACCAAATCTGATATGGCCTGCCCTCTTGTCGGTTAATGGTCATACTGTTGCAGAAAACTATCCTGAACACACTCAAGAAATTCACCACCTTTCTGACATGAGCTCGCCTTCTTATCCTAATCTATATGAAAGTTAAAATTGCCCATTAAAATCACTCTGCCTTTGTGACATGCCTGTCTAACCTTTGCATTTATACATTCTACCACTTCACAGCTGTTACCAGGGGACATATACGTGATTCCCACAACAATCTTAAATCCTTTTCTATTTCTTAATTCTATCCATTACATTTCCACTGCCTGCTTATCTCTTGATCTACCCTCTTATTAATGATGTGATTTCATCCATTATTATTAAAGCTACTCACCAACCCCCCAACCCTACTAATTTCCCTATCTTTCCTATACACCTTGTAACCTGTCCCCAGTCCTAAATATTTTGCAGTCATGTCTCAGTAATGACTACCATGTCATACTCTCCAATTTGAATTTGTGTCTGCAACTCATTCAATTTGTTCCTTACACTCTGTGCATTTTTATTTTTAAAAAAGCTAATTTGGGCCACAAATCCTAACCAGTCCTTCTGCTCTAATGTTTTATTCACATATTTCTTATTTCTCTCTTTACTTTGCAGATTTTACTCTTCCCTTTACCTGGAGTGCCTGAAGTACAATTTCTGTTACTCTATTCTCTTTCCCTCTCATTTGGAACTATTATCTATACTATCTTTTCCAGCTGATCCTTTCTCTGCATTTACTGGTTTAAAGTCTTCCTCTATTTATCCTTTCTGCTAAGATCCTGGTCCCAGTTCAATTCAAGTGAAGCCTATCCCAATAACAAAGTTCCTTTCTGTCCCAACACTGGTGCCAGTGGAAATGGAACCTCTCTTTCACACACTGCTCATTTAGTCACATGTCCACCTCCCTAATCTGCCAATTCTGACATCAATTTGCAAGTGGCTAAGGATTAATCCAGAAATTATATCCTTTGAGGCTCTGTTCTTTAATTTAGCTCTTACTAGTCTCCAAACAGAGCCTAATTTCTGCTCCTATGTCTTCTGGTCTTATAAACAGGACCTCTTTCCTATCCCTCCCTGTGTTGCTGCTCCCAACATGGATCACAAAAACTGGATCCTTCCTCTCCAATATCCTTTCAAGCCAGATCGAGATGCCCCTCATCCTGACACCAGATAGGCAAAGAATCGCGTGGGTCTCTCAATCCTATTTACAAATGATACTATCTGTCCCCCAAATTATTGACTCCCCTGAAACTACCACATTTCCCTTCTCCTCCTCTTCCTTCCCCTCCTCCTTCCCCACTTTGGACAACCTCCCACTCCATGGTGTCATGGTCAGAATTCTGATTGTCTTTCCAACAGTCTTTATCCTTATCCTCATAGGTAGCAAGTACATTGTGCCTGGTGGATATGCCCAGTTTCTGTGGATCCTCATTCTCTATCTCACCTGAGTTCCCCTTATTCTATATACTATCAGTCACACCAACCCCATTCTCATCTTGAGCCTCTCTATGAGATATTACCAAGGTCCAGGGCAAACTGTTCAGACACCCAGCCGTCTCTCATGATACAGAGCTCAATGACTGAGCTGGAGAGATTTGTGATGGAGATAACTACAGCAGATGTGACTCGCTGTCCACAAACTCCCATATTCTGCAGTCCAGATAGACCACCTGCTCTGGGACCTTCAGCCCCTCTGCACCAAATTCCCAAGTTTACACTCTGTTAACGATGCACTTCATTTATGACAACTGTGTGTGATCACTTTGTGCATCAACAAGTAACTATTTTCCTTTCTACACCTTTTCAACCCACGCACAAGCTACATGAGCTCACTCATCTTCCTGATCAGTTATTAATCCCTATTCAAGCAATCATTTACAGCCTATTGACAGTTAACTGTTAAGATCCACTGACAGGCAATTTCTGTTAATTGTTGACTAATTTGTTTTAAAGTTTTTAGATTTATAAGTTAAATTATAAATATTAAAATAAATTCCACTTTGAGAGATATTCATACACTACTTACTAGAGTTCCACTTTCGCCAAATTCCCAACTTTACGTGCTGTTTACAATGCACTTTATTTTTGGGATGGAGGGGTTAGGGAGAAGGGAGATTTAGAAATCCAAAGAGAAAGGTCGAGGCATCAAAACAGTATAATGGTCTGGGTAAAGGCAAGCAGAATAGGACAGGAAGGGGCAGAGAGTTTAACAAATATTGTACATCAGCGAATAAGTTCATTGCAGGGAATAGGCTTTTAAAAAATTATTTATCTGAATGCACATATCATCTGAAGTAAGATAGATGAACTAGTGGCACAAATAGAGGTAAATAGAACGGACATAAAATCCCGTGAGATGACGTTGGGCGAGCGTCCCGACATCATCGCGCAATCGTGCAATATTTTGCTCGGTGGGCATGTGCAGCATTCGGGAGAGCGCCTGCCGACAGTTAAGTGGGCCATTAAGCTCATTAATGGCGCAATTGAAAGCATTTTTTGTGGCCCATCCAACATTAAAGTAGGTGGTGAGGCCAACCGGCCAGGCGGCCTTTACATTTCTGATGAAACCTCATCCAAGCGCAGGATGAAATCTCCGTTAGGATTTAAAATAAAAAGAAATATCTGGGGACTGTTTTTTTATGAGGTGTCCTTTGAAGTGCTTAATTGTGCTGCATGGACATTTTTTGCAGCATCGTTGTGCTTTCTTTTATTATTTGGAGGTCTGCATCTGTCTGCCTTCAGGGAGCTCACTGGAAGTGCTCACCAGCACCCACGGTGATGTCGGCATCCACCCTCTTCCCGGCCCCACCGATAGTGCAGAGCCTTTCTCAGGGCGTATTTCATGCTGACTGGCCATTAATTGGCCAGCCAGTGTGAAATCGTGGTTGGAGGCCAATCGCAATTGGGAGACACTTTCCCGTCCGCTCCCAGGTCTGCCGATCGCTCATACCCGACGAGCACAAAATTCAGGCCATGGTTACAAAGGGATCAAGGTTGGCAAATAAATATTAAGCAGCCTTACGTGTGATACCTTATCAAACGCCTTTTGGAAATCTAAATACATTACATCTACTGGTTCCGTCTTTATCCATCCAGCTTGTTATCTCCTCAAAGAATTCTAATAAACTTGTCAGGCATGATTTCCCCTTCATGAAGCCACGCTGACTCTGCTTGATTAGATTATGTAATTCTAAATGCTCTGCTATTACATCCATGGGACAATCAAATTGGCAAGAGAGGTCTAGAAGGTGCATTTGTAGAATGTTTCTGTGACTGTTTCTTGGAGGAATACATTGTGGAACTGACTAGGAATAAAGCTATCTTAGATCTAGCATTGTGTAATGAATCAAGATTAATTGGGAATGTCATAGTAAATTCCACTGGGAAATAGCAATCATGATACCATTGAATTCCATGTTAAGTTTGAAAGTGGCAAACGCCAGTCACAAACAGGAATCTTAAACTTAAACAAAGCCAATTGTTAGATAATAGAGGCAGTTTAAGTATGTTATATTGGTATTTGTTGGTGTTAGGAATGAGTTTTAGCTTTAAAGTTTAAGTTTGATTTATATTTCTGCAACTGAGTGTTAAAAAAGGTCAAATTGAGTTTTAGTTTCACTTTTAAAAAGTGCTTGCAATTCTAATGAGAGTTTATAACTTCAGACGTTAAGTAAACAAACAAGAGAGGAAGAATTGGACTGTTGCCTAGCAATAGGGGCCCAGAGAGACAGGTCCCTCCCACAGACATACAGAGAAAAGATAGAAACAGCAGCTTGTTTTAGAAGCTGTTTGAGTTCAGCTGGTCTTGAAGTTAGCCAGCTCCAAGCTAAAGTTGGTTGAAAGTAGCTGCAGGAGAGACTGGAGCAAAGGGGACAGATATCCAGTCCCAGGCTAAAGAAAGACACCAAAATCCAGGGGAGTGGAACAGGAGAAAGTCCAAAGCAGGCCTTCTAGTCAAAGGAAGGACAGGAACCTGGAAAAGGTCCTGTTAGTGAAATTAAGAGAGAAAGGCTCCAAGCTTCAGATTTAAAGAGACAAAAGCTGCAGAAAGCAGATTTATAGTGAGAACAGCTTGCAAAAAGCAAGAAGGTCCAAAGAAACAACTGAAAGTCTGTAACTCTTGGCTATGGGCATGTGAAGCAGTGTGTACTGTTGATGGCTGAGTCGGTGACAGAGAGTGTGTGAAAGACAACTTGAATGCATGTGTTGACCCAGGGGAGAAGGAAAGAGAGTTCGAAACCCTGGAGGTGGACCCTTGCAGAAGACATCTGAGAGAAAGTGTCGGTTTGGGAGAAGATTCCAAAGTGAGTTCTTGGAGAGTGGAGATTGGAGACCCTCATGTGAAAGATGGAATTCCGTGAGATTGGTTGGCTCATGGTGTGACAAGCATCTGGGAGAGATCCATAGCATCTGGTTGAGGTGGTATCTGTCACCTGGTTTCAGTGTGTGGCGTGTCTGATCACAGGGTGCCTATTGGTACATGGACTGTGTACTTACTGTGGACATTAGAGGATAAGATGGCTTTTGTAATTTGTGTTATCCTTACAAGTCTGTATATATCTGTAAAGGTATATTGTGGGTGAAGGAATATTGTAATATAGTTCATCGTTTCTTTTTGAATAAATGTTTTATTCTTTTGATAAAAATTCATTAGCTGACTCCTGTGCCTCTGTTCAATAGCTACTCTCCACTTATCTAAACAAACAAATTAAAAGTTAGGATCTATCAAGCTGGATTCCAGTCTGGGATCAGACTTGTCAAGGGGTAACCTCAGCTGGGAACACAAAAAATTGAATAGATATGAGGGGAGAACTGGCTAAAGTTAATTGGGTAAATAGGCTAAATGGTATGGTGGTAAATTAACAGTGGGAAACACTGAAAGAAACATTTCGAAATATTCAACAAAAATGTATTCCATTGAAAAACAAAAAATCAGCAAGAAAGACACATCTGAGAGTAAACTAGTCAAAAATATAAAAATAGATTGTAAGAGCTTTTGTAAGTATATAAAAAGGAAGAGAGTAGCAAAAGTAACTGATGGCCCCTTAGAAGGCAGAGACGTGAGAAACTATCATGGGGAATGAGCAAATGGCAGAAGCATTGAAAAAATATTTTGTGTCTGTCTTCACAGCAGAAGACACAATTTTCATACCAGAAATAGTGGGCAACCTAGGGGCTAAAAAGGGTGAAGAAATTAAGGAAATTAATATCAGCAGAGAAAAAGTATTAGAGAAACTTAAGGGACCAAAATCTTAGAAATCCCTGGGAACTGATGGATTACACCCTAGGGCAGTATTTCCCAAACTTTTTTCCAATGTGACCCCACTTTAATGCCTAAGATTTGGTGTTGTCCCCGGAGTGAAAATTTGAGGGGGTGTGAGAGTTGTTGAGTGTAGGGGTGGGGGATGGTCCTCAGTTATTCAATAAAGAGGGCACAGCACCAAAGTGAAACAAAGCAGCATGATAGTAACCTTCAATAAATAATTATTAACTTCCACACAAACATTAAACATCCAAAAATCTGTGTTTTAAAATTTAAACTATTTTGTGAAAATGTCATCCTACTCACTAGGCCTAATCAGGTTCTATACATTGACTTTGAAGTGACCCAAACTAGCAAAAAGGAAGGTAATAATTTAAATTTCTTCAAAACATAATACCATAAATTAAACAACAGCAAATGCTGCTGGAAAGGTAAAACATCCCTAATGATTTGAACAAGTTTCAGCAACCACATTGAATAGACTGAAATTGAGCAGTTTTTAAGCAGAGCCCCCTATGCCTGGGAATGTGGTACTACATTGATGATCTTGAGTTTTGAAGTTGACTCGATTCAGAGCCAGAAAAAAAATTGGGCGCACTGATGGCAGACACTGAGGCTGCCTGCGTAAAGTTCATTCATTCCCCTTCCCTGACAGCGAACTTCAAGCCAGGAAATAAAAGCCAGGTGTGCTCTAGGCAGACATGAGCCTGCCTGTGTGAAGCTTGTTCACTCCCCTCCCCACTCAGCAAACTGTGAGCCGGGAAAAAAAATCAGGTGCGCGTATCATGCTGCCCCAGGACCAGTCCCAGGACCTTACCGCTGTTATGGCTTCAGAGCTCACGCCCCCAAAATCTCGTCCTGTGGCCCCACCTGGGGTCACGATATCGCAGAAACCCCTGCCCTAGGGTCTAAAAGAGAAAGCTGCAGAGATAGTGGATGGGTTAGCCTTGATTTTCCAGTTTAGCTAGGGCTATAGCTGGTTCTGGAGCACAAGTCTTCAGTGCTATTACTGGAATGTTGCCAGGGTCCATAGCCTTTGCAGTATCCAGTGCCTTCAACCATTGCTTGGTATCATGTAGAGTGAATCAAATTGGCTGAAAACTGACATCTATGATGCTGGGGACCTCAAGAGGAGCCGAGATGAATCATCCACTCGGCACTTCTGGCTGAAGATGGTTGCAAATGTTTCAGCCTTATCTTTTGCGCTGATGTGCTGGGCTCCCTCATCATTGAGGAGCCTCCTCCTCCAGTTAGTTGTTTAACTGTCCATCACCATTCATGACTGGATGTAGCAGGACTGCAGAGATTAGATCTGATCTGTTAGTTGTGGGATCACTTAGCCCTGTATTTTGCTTGCTACTTATGCAGTTTGGCACACAAGTAGTCCTGCATTGTAGCTGCACCAGGTTGACATTTAATTTTTAGGTGTGCCTGGTGCTGCTCTTGGCATGCACTCTTTATTGAATGAGGGGTGATCCCCCGGCTTGATGGTAATGGTAGAGTGGGGGATACGCCAGGCCATGAAGTTACAGATTGTGGTTGTTTACAATTCTGTTGCTGCTGATGGCCCATAGCACCTCATGGATGCTCGGTTTTGAGTTGCTAGATCTGTTCGAAATCTATACCATTTAGCACGGTGGTAGTGCCACACAACACTATGGAAGGTGTCCTCAATGTGAAGGCAGGACTTCATCTCCACAATGACTATGCAGTGGTCACTCATACCGATACTGTCATGAGCAGATGCATCCATGACAGGTAGATCGATGAGGACGAGGTCAAGTAGGTTGGCAAATGTTACATCGCTTCTCAAGAAAGGAGGGAGCAAGAAAATAGGGAACTATAGGCCAGTTAGCCTGACATCAGTTGTTTGGGAAAATGCTGGAATCTATTATTTAGGAAATATTAACACTGTATTGCATGATTAGAACATGCATTTGTTTGACAAATTTATTAGAGCTTTTTAGGATGTAACTAGTAGGGGAGATAGAGGAACCAATAGATGTAGTATACCTGGATTTCTAAAAGACATTCAATAAGGTGCCATACAAAAGTTTAATAGGTAAGAAGGAGCTGGAGGCAATACATTAGCATGGACAGAGGATTGGTTAATGGACAGGAAGCAAAGAATGGACATAAATGGGGCATTTTCAAGTTGGCAGGCAGTGAATAGTGGGGTGCCACAAGTGCTGGGTCCTCAGCTATTTACAATCTATATTAATGACTTAGATGAAGAGATAGACAATAATGTATCAAAGTTTGATGATGATACAAAGCTAGGTTAAACATAAACTATTGGGAGGACACAGAGAGGCTTGCAAAGGGATATAGAAAGGTTAAGTGAGTGGGCAACAAAATGGCAGATGGAGGATATGTTGGGAAGTGTGAAATTATTCACTTTGGTGGTAAGAATAGAAAAGCAGAATATTTTTTAAAAGGTGAGAAACTTGCAAGTGTTGATGTTCAAAAAGACTTGGGTGTGCTTGTACATGAGGGAGGGAGTTGTGAGGGACGAGGGAGTTGTCCTATGCTGAGAGGCTGAGTAAATTGAGTCTATTTTTTCTGGAATTTAGAATGAGAGACGATCTCTTTGAAACATACAAGATTCTGAAGGGGATTAATAGGGTAGATTCTAAGAGATTGTTTCCTGTCATCGGGGAATCTAAAACACAGGGTTACAGTCTCAGGATAAAGGGCCAATCATTTAGGACTGAGATGAGGCAAAATCACTCCACTCGAAGGGTTGTGCATCTTCTCTACCCCAGAGAGTTGTGGATGCTCCATCATTGAATATATTTAAGGCTGGGATTGATAGATTTTTGGTCTCTGACAGAATCAAGGAATATGGGGAGGGGGTAGGAAAGTGGAGTTGAAGCCCAAGATCAGCCATGGTTGTATTGAATGATGGAGCAGGTTTGATGAGCATGTAGAATACTCTGCACAACCTCTATGTGTGTCAGCAGAGAACTCTGCCTACCTAGGCGCAATGCTCTATAAATCTATTCTTAATGTCCTCTACCTATCAACCTTCCACTGCTCTTTAAAAACCCATTTCTAAGCCCTGCTGATGCTTTAATCATATCCTTTAATAAATAGTTTCTAGTGGGCATTGGAGGAAAAAGCATGTGGTTTGGATTTCACAGAAAATGCATCAAATTGTGGCATGTGTGGCATTAAGGGACTAAAATCCGACAAATCCCCAGGACTGGCAGCCTACATCCTGGGGTTCCAGAAGAGGTAGCTTCATTGATAATGATGCAGTGGTTATAATCAAAATTCCCTAGATTCTGGAACAATCCCAGAAGATTGGAAGTTAGCAAATATAACTCTGTTATTCAAGAAAGGAAGAAGTGAGAAAACATGGGACTACAGGCCAGTTAGCCTAATATCAATAATTCATAAAATGTTGGAATGTATTATTAAGGAAGTCTTAATGCACTTAAAAAATCATAGTATGATCAGACAAAGTCAACGTGGTTTTACAAAAGGGAAATCATGTTTGACAAATTTATTAGAGTTATTTGAAGATGTAAATATTAATGTAGATAAAGGGGGATCAGTAGATTTTGTATATTTGGATTTCTAAAAGGCATTCAATAAGGTGCCACAAAAAGGCTAATGTGCAAGGTAAGGTCTCATGGAGTTTGGGGTAAAAGATTAGCATGAAGCAAAGCGTAGCACAAAACAGGGCATTTTCAAGTTGACAGGCTGTGATTAGTGGCGTCACAAAGATCAGTGCCGGAGTCTCAGCTATTTACAATCTATATTAATTACTTAGATGAAGAGACTGAGTAATGCATCTAAGTTTGCTGACAATACAAATCTAGGTGGGAAGTTAAGCTGCGAGGAGAACAAAGCGAGGCTGCAAAGAGATATGGACAAGTTGAGTGAATGGACAAATTAGCAGATGGTGTATAATGTGGAGAAGTGTGATGTTATTCACTTTGATAGCAAGAATAAAAAAGCAGGATATTTTTAAAAGGAGTGAAACTTGTATATGTTGATATTCAGAGGGACTTGGATGTATTCATACTTGGAACACAATTTTAATATGCAGGTATAGCAAACAATTAGGAAGGCAAATGGCATGTTGGCCTTTATTGCATCAGGATTGGAGTACAGGCATAAGGAAGTCCTGCTACAACTGTACAAGGCTTTGGAGAGACCACAGCTGGGATACTGTGGCCAGTTTTGGTCTTCATTTCTAAGAAAGGATATTCCTGCCTTGGAGGCAGTGCAATGAAGATTCACTAGATTGGTTCCTGTGATAGCAGAGTTGTCCTATGATGAGAGGCTGAGTAAATTGGGCCAATGCTCTCTGGAGTTTAGAAGATTGAAAGGTGGCTTCATTGAAGGGATTTGACAGGGATTTGACTCTGAAGGGATTTGACAGGGTCGACACTGGGAGGTTGTTTCCTTTGGATGGGAAATCTAGAACACAGGGGCACAGACTCAGGATAAGGGGCTGATCATCTAGGACTGAGGTGAGGAGAAATTTCTTCACTCAAAGGGTTATGTATGTTTGGAATTCTGTATCCCAGAATGTTGTGAATGCTCCACCATTGAATATAAATAAGGCTGAGATGAACATATTTTTGAAATAAAAAAAAGGTTAGAAATACTCACCAGGTCAGGCAGCACCTGTGGAGATCGATGACCTTTTTTCATAGCTGTTCTTGAGGATTGAGGGCCAGAAAGCACTACTCCAGCTCCTATTTATTATGTTCCCCAAAATAATGGTAAAAATACTGCAATCCCATGCATTAAAAATAGAATTTAACATATTCAGTCACATTCAAGCAGCAACCATGGCCAGGGCTTTTTCTGAGTTGCCGCCTGCTTTTCAATCAGCTTTTTGAGGACAATGCCATCTTTTTTGAAACTGTCAGGTTTTGATGGTTTTGTACATTAGCTTAAATATGAGTCTTAACTAATTAACTCCTGCTGGAAGGTGCTTATATGTGAGCAGTGGTGAGTATAGGTGAGGTTTGATTTCAATGCTCACCATGGCACAGTAGCCTGTTCCTACCCTAAACTCACACTCGACGAATGGTTATCTGTATGAGTTCCCCTGGAAGCTTGTCGCTTTCTGTGGATGTGTACCACAGTGTGAGTCAAAAAACCCCCGTTAAGTGAGATTTGGAACATCACAATCCAATTTCCTGGGTGGTTAGGGGATTGCCAGAAAAAAGACTGATGAAAATGCGGAGGTCACGTTAACAGAGGCCAAAGGGGCGGGTAGAATAGAAAATGGTGCTTATGTCAGGTGGTTCAGTCACAACAGGTTATTTTCTGACTCTGCACTCCCATCCAGGAATATTACCCACCAGAACTGTATATCCAAAATAGGCCACACATTGCCTTTGATTGTTTGATCATTTCAAATTAATTATGCAGTAGGTGAAGAATTCCTGATAAACTTTCCTAATAGGCAAGGTTCCCTGCTGGAAGACCAAAGTTGGACAATTATTCCCAAGCTTATGGGCATAGTGAAGGAAATGGTGTAAAAATCATTCTCCCATTCAGTTTCTCTCTTGGAGATGGATTCATGTTGGAGTATGATTCCACAGGTATTGATCACTCTTCACTATAATGGCCAAACGGCCAATTTTTTATTTGTGACCCCAGAGAGTGAGTAGGTTATTCAACAGTAGGAAGCTTCACAGCTAAGATTGAGTCTGACAAATGTGGGTCTGAATTTTGCCACTGAGGATCAAGTCCAGCTGCCGGGTCTGAAAGTGAGAGTCTATCTCACTCCGGTGGGCGGCAGGACCCTGAGGCGGCATTTACCCATGGCGGCCAATTAACAGGCCGGCCAGGGCCACCATCCAATTAAGAACGGTTGCCTGCACCCCCCAGAATGCTGGCGCAATCAGTTGGCTTGCAGGCTCTGCAACCAGAGCAAAGCGTGTGGCGGTGGCCAGTGCTGAGGCTGCAGAACAATGGAGATGATGCCACAATGCCAAGCTGCCTTCAAGGTCATGTAAGTTTTCCTGAGAAAGTCCCTGCCAGGCAGGGAAGGCACCAGCGATTGACTGGCGGGGTTGTACCAGTGTTAACTTAGGTTCAGGGCAGGCCATTGCCACCCTTCTATAGACTATGGGGTGCCCCATATGGGAACATCCACGACAGGGATGACCATGCAAATAATGATGTGTAAGGCTCCTTTTATTGATGGAGGGACTCGAAAAGAGGTATCAGGTGATGAAGGCGAATGCAATGGGTTTACCTTTCTGTAATATGCATGTTCCTAAGCCTTTTTGGAATGAACCCACTTCTAGAGTGATCACTCTTCTGGGATTATGGAATATCAGTAATGATGCTTCTGCCAATGACTCCTTTGGTACCTCAAAGAGATGTTGGTGGTCTTCATGTCACAGAAGAGGCGCCTCCTTTTTCAACAATTCCTATAAAATGATGATTTTTGTACAAAATTAGGAATGTAAGAAAACAAAATGTTGAAGAGGCCCCTTATTTTGGGGTGTTGGCATCACATGAATATCCTCTAGTTTGCTCGGATCAGGACAGATACCAGCACTCAAATAAATGGACCCAAAGAATTTGATTTGCTGCACGTTAACGTCACATTTGTAATTGTTGAATGCCAGCCCTGCTTTACATGCTGCTTACATCAGCAAATATCAATTCCAATAATGCTCCTATTTTCTTCTTCCCATGACAGATCTATTATTTGCAGCGCATATGCTTCCTGGTACTGTACAGGTGATGCAATCCATGTGAGCCTGGAAGAGACCTTGGCTAACAGATAGCGCAAAAGGAAGTCAGAAGCCATAACGTCTCAATGGGGTACAAAACATAATCAGCTCCTGGGACTTCTATGCTAGATGTACTGACCAATATCCCATGTTTGGTGTCAAGTTTTGAAAAGAACTTTGTTCCCATGAATTTCGGATTGAGCTCTTGTAAAGTGCTTTGTTCAATCGCCTCGGATTGAGGCAGGCTTGGAGTAACCTGTCCTTCTTGACAACACCTGGTTGAGCTGCACCAACCTGTATGCTCTTGTACTTTTCAAATGATCCCAACCATTTCCATTTTGTGCAACTCAACCTTCAACTTGGCTTGCATATGGATGCTGCACTTGTGTGGATCAATCAATGGTATGGCACCCTCTCTCAAGTGTAACGTTGCACCTCCCTGAAAATTGCCGATTCTGTCAAAACACTAGGGATATTGTGATGTCGGATTGCTAACTGAAGTAATGATGTATCTTCTGATAAAAAAACAAAAACTGCTGGAAAAACTCAGCAGGTCTGACAGCATCTATGGAGAGAAAGAAAGAGTTAATGTTTCGAGTCCATAATGACTCTTCTTCAGAACTATCTTCTGATAGAATCTTCTGATGCTGATTTGCCTTGCGGTATCTGGCTGATTCCATGGATGGTTACCAATTTGAGATCTCGACACGCTGGTAGACCTGCAATCACTGGGCCTTTGGTTTCTACTACATAGGATATCTATGACATCCAGGATGACTGGTTACATTTATGCTCTAGCATGATGGATCCTACACATGGAATTACTGAGCCATTATATGTTGAAAGCTTCACAGTAGTGGGTTTTGCCATGACCTTCCACTTCTGTGGGTACATTGCTTGTAGAATCCTTAGAGGCAGAATGTTGGCACTTGCCCCATGTCTATTCTTGATAATAGCGAATATTTATTGACTTTGTAAGGACAAGTGATCTGAATCGTGTAAAAACTCCCGATAGTGTAACGACATCTATGTGTTCTGTTATATGGACAGTGTGGAATGTACGCTCACTGCGCCTCACAACATCTTGATCATCATTGTCATTGTCCATTTTGTGCGCCACCTCGTGTATGTTTTCCTATGGGATCTGGTATGGTCGTTGTTGCTGATTGAAGGTATTGCTTGTTTGCGGTCTGTTTGAGCCTTTGCATGGCTTCTTATAGTTCCTTTGACCTTTGCTCTTTTGCATTGCTGCTGCCAGTGACCCTTTTTGCCACAAGCCTTGCAGAAATCATAAAATGATGGGCAGCTCTTTGGTGCATGTAGAAGTCTGTACCTTTTGCACGTCTTCCCTGGTTTTGGATATTCTAGTCACTGTGTCAATGGTTGGGGTTGCACACGAAACCTGTAAGCTTTGTCAGCCTGAAAGAATCACCTCATACTTCAGACTGTCTTTGAGTACCTCGTCTATGGTGTAGCTTTTGGGTTTGTCCAACAGATCTTTTTGAAATGCATCCATTGGAGTAGAGGCAATCACTAATTCGCCAATTCTCTCTGCCAGCTCTGCTTCTGAAAAATTGCAGTAGGCACCCTTTTCTCTGCATCAACTGATAAAATGATCAATGGATTCCTTATCAACAGTATGACATGCCGGACGATGGATATGGAAATTCAGTTTGACTCTAAACTGGTCTTCCAAAGTCATCCAAAACTTTTTGGGATCTTTTTGGTCTTCTTCTGTGAGCTGGATGTGTTCAGCCTATGTAAACTTTTGTAAGGGTTTTTTCAGTAAGTCTCACAAAGAGGTCCAGAGGCTTGTAAGGTTGAATAGTGGTATTTATTGGTAACATCTAAATATATACACACGTACAAAGTATAGCTCAAACTAGGATCTAACTCCATGCTAAGTTCTACTCAAGTCATTCCATACACGTCTGTGGCCTGTCTATTGTAATGTCTCTGTCTACATCATTCTGTGGGTGGTACTGTTCTCCAGTCCTACATTAACCCTTGCTATTGCCAAAGATCCTTATACTGTATAAAGTTTCATTTCCAATGTCTAAACGAATCTTTGTGGCCTGCATGTCTGGTTCAGACACACCCGAGCCACCAAACCATAATTCTGTGTATTGATTAAGTAGTTTAAACTCAGAGAGTAGGTGGGTCAATCACTTTCCAATCGAAGCTTGGGAATTTTGTGGACATTTTTGCAATATTCCCCGGACCTTTCTTCTTCTCTGCCATTTAAGCGAATTTTACTGATCAGGATTCGAGTACTGTGAACATTTTAAATACACTGCAGTGTGTCAGTTGCTTGTAGTTCCTCTGCTCACCACAGCACACTCCACTGCTGCAGCAGCATTTGGTATGAGTGGCATTGTTGTGCTTGTGCGAGGATTTCTGAATCTTCACCCACAAAGCTGAGTTGTGGTGGGAACGCACCACAATGCTCCACAAAATGAATAATGGCACTGAAGAGTTTTCCAGCTTTCATCAACTGTCGATTTTGCCTGTCATTTTCACAACCTCACTCAGCTTGATTTCTGCAATGTTTCTCAGTTCTCCCTCGCTCATGATCAATCCAGCCAGCATCCCAGCTACTCACCTTTCCCTCCCGACTGGGCACTGCCTGGCGCTGAGCCTCTCGATACGTTGTCACTGCCTGTCGAACTCTCAGAATGGGCACTGCAATCTTTGGTTAGAGAACACACATTTTGCATTGACTGAGTGGTTTTAAACTTTGGATTTTTCTGCTTACCAGCTTCTTCCATCAGTACTGGCACCACATTGTGTATGTGTGCTTGAAAATGAAAAATTTTCCACTGCTGAAATCATGTGTTTTTCTTCTCCTTATGCTCACTTTGTAAATAAACTTCAAGACACCAACCACACGTAAGGAACTGGTTAACAAAAAATTATGTAGGTTCATTTATTAAGAATTTGAAAAGTTGGTAGCAATATTACACAATTGGACAACTTGTACACATATCTGAACAAACTGAGACTAAGCCTGAACCACATGATACATTGCATCATTTCCCCTCTAGTGATGCGCACAGAAAATAAAACCAGATCCACTTTAAAGTGTACCACAACACCTGCATACATCCCCACTATATCTCTGGAAGAATCTTCATACTTGAAGTCAGGTCAGTTCTATAAAATGTCCTTTCACATTTATAGCTGTGTTATTTCTCAATTATTTACTTTTTCTGATTTTCTTTTTAAAAATCAGGGTGAGAAAAATAATTATTGGGGGAGGAGAAGATTTTACTATCTTGGCTGCCCAATGCCAATATGGAGTACAACCAGATCAGGCATCATACAGGTTAAATGTAGAGGAAAGTTCCTTTTGAAGCCCTTTGATTGTTTAGTTGACAAAACTTGCAAACATAAAATGGTGCCCTAAATTGTTGGTTCATTAGTCTAATCTTTTTCTTCAAATGAAACAACAGTTGTATCTGCAAACTAGATGTGTCAATTGTTAAAAGTAAAAGTAAATGATCTTTTAAAGGTTGCAATGTGGCATATTTTGCTTTGGTACATCACATTCATTTTGTCTTTGATAATTTCCAATTATAGTCCACTGTATTAAAAAATACCCACAGGGTAACACAGCAGTGACAATCTATTCTTGAAAGACCAGCAACTTGGCACTCATGACTTATAATAGTCTTCAATATAGATCTGCAGGTAGTTATGACTCATAACCATATCATTTAGTCTTACTAAGCCCACTGTTCACTGATTGTGGATTTAGGTGTAGCAAAAACTGTGGTGTGTGGGAGTGCACAGTTGCTTTTATTTTACATGTGACAATGATGCACTGATACAATTTCTGGGTCAGATGTACATGCTCCGATTGCATCCTGAAGCACTCACACTCCAGCGGATCTGACTACTGTGTGCCAAAAACAGCTCATTTCCAATGATAGATGCATGGCAATGATAACTGTCAGCATTGCATCAATGATGGTTCTACTTATATCAAGTAACCACGGACACATAACTATGAAGTAGGAGACTGAATTTACATCAGCCTTCCTTCTGTGGAAAAAACATTAGCTAACACAATGAGCTTTGTATTACGAATGCATTGTAACATATTTATTTTCCATTATGACTGACTAAGATGTCTTTTGTTCAGGGCTTTTTGTTTCCTTTATTGCTGTCTGGCGGATGAATTGAAATGAATACAGTAAATACAATGGTTTTATGCAGAAATTAAAGCCCTTCCTCCCAGATAAACATGACTGCTATCAAAAATAACATGATGGGTGCTGTCAGCTATTAGCTTTGATTGGCGTAAATATTATTCTGCGCGTATCTTTAATCCTTTCAGCCTCCATTAAAATTCTCAAGACTCATTTCTGAATCTCAAGTAAGTTTTTATATTTAAGAAAAACTGACCCCTGCAACAATTTCCTCTGCTCTTCTTCTGAAGGTACTGACTGAAGGTCGGGTATAGCAGTTATGCATATAGCAGTGTGAACTGTTCGGAGCCTGGGAATTTCTTTTACTGCATAAATATCTATAAGTAAATTGAGGGTGCCCTGGCACATTCCAAGAAAGAAGGAAGTTGACCAGCCTATTCTTACAACCATGCAAAGGACAATGGGTAGTAACAGCTCACCTGGCTGCCCTTTTAGTTAAGAAATGGTCAAGATTCACAAATAATCTCAACGAGATACCTGCAATAATTCAGTTTTGCTGCTACATATAAAAATCTAGTTAAACTGTAAAAGGAGCCTTGGGAGGAAAGAGCATTGCAAGGTTTATAACATTCTGTCAAAAGAAGTTGACCTATTTGCTCATTCTGGTTCAGTAAGTTGCTATACCACCTAGAGCGATACAGAGCAAAGCAGAACAGTTCATCCAGCATCAAGCCCATTCCTTACATGTGAGCTGAGATAGTGAAATGTTAGCATGTTTATTTTACCACCGAGGGCTCATCTTTAGAGTCCTCGCCTGACACCCATGCACTTTCTAGCAGAGGTCACATTTGGTGCTCTGATTCATCCTGGTTGAGATCAGGTAACAACACAGGACAGGGGTGGAACCTGAGAGTTCTGTGCACAGTACCATGCTGGATGCTATATTTATTTATTAAAGCAGTAGAATGGAATAAACATTTTAGTGCCCTTTCAGGTCATCCCATGGGCTCCCCCAGTATGCAGTTTACCTAGATACTTGTAACATTAAATTTAACCAGCTGCAGATGAATAAATAGCTACTTTTTAATCTCCCATGCTCCTGCCATTTATGTCTTTTTTAAGTTGTTGCTGCAACATGACACATTCTGTAACTAAAAGGGCCAGACGGGTGATCTTTGACCATTCTTCACCTCTCCAATCATCACAAAGGTGTATTTTCCTTGGATCATTTGGAAGGGCGTTATTCTTTTTAAAACTGGTCAGGCAATGCAATTTCTTTTGCAGTGATTATATTTACACAACAATATCAATCCAGTTGGGCCAAGTGAAGATCTTGTTGACTTACTTCCACACTGTATCACTAACTAGCATTAGCCGCTGTTAAGTTAGTGCAAGACCCATTTAGTAGGCTTAGAGCAACAAGCTGAAAGTAGCCTTGTTGGCACTTACTGAGATTAGTAGCTGACAAGGGTCAGTATGGTAAATATAGTAAATATAAATTGCAAAACACTACTGTTGGGAGATGAGAGTTATCGGGTTGAGGGAAGAATTGATCTGGTGATTCTTTGTGCAGCAACATAATAAATGTGCACAAAATGGATTTACTTATATTTCTCTCCATATAGTGGCCAGAACAATTTTAACCATATGATTAGCAGCCTTTGTCACTAGGGATAGGCCACACCCTGGCTAACATGCACTTAATGCAGTGGGCCTATCCAAAAAGAAGTGATGAAGAGGTGACAAAATCACAGAGCCACTTGACAGATAAATATCACTTACATCAATTTGCTGTCGCCATTTTACTGAAATGATGGGTGGAATTTTACATCGGTGGGATTTTACAGACCCGCCGATGTCAATGGACTTTTGAACGGCTCGCGGAATTTTATGACCCCGCCCTCGCCACGACGGACCTGTAAAATTTCACCCGATGATCCTTTTGATCCTTTCCTCATGTTAGTTCTAATTCATGTCTTTCATCTCCCTTTGGTCCTTCAAGCATGATACAGGAATTGGAGATGGAGGAGGCTGAGAAATTCTCACAGGATGTTGTGCACCCTCAGGGTGCATCATCCCATGACTCATTAGCATCTTCCACCGGATCAGATACACACATCTCAGTGGGGTCTCCAAGGGAGATGGCTAGGTTGTCACCTGGTGAGGCTCACTTCACAAGTGAGCAGGGGAGGTGTTGGAGACAGAGACTGGAGGGTCTCCATCAGAGAGTGCAGGGCACTCCAAGCTCTGCTCAGCTGGACACAGCTGCTGAGCATTGAGGTTGTCCATGAAGAGGACTATTCTGGAACAGCACAAGAAAATGTGTGACGTTTTGTCAGCATTTCCAGAGATACTGTGCACACTTGGAGAAAGAGTGCAGCAGTCCAACTCCAACATGAGTGCCATGATGTCTTAGGCATCTGTGCTGATGTCCAACTCCATGAAAAATGTGGCCTCCTTCATGGAGAACCAGATGCAGCAGCAACTGAGTGTTGTCCTCACCATTAGCCTGCAATTCAGCACTGAATTTTAAGGGGCCTCTAGGGACATGTTGAGAGGCAGGGGAGGCCTCAAGATGGCGAGGGAAGGCGGGGGTGCGGTGTTTGAAGTATCTGTCTTGCACCTTCCTGATGCAATACAATTCTATCAGGGAGGGTGGAAGTCTGCCTGGCCAATCAGAGGCCAATTGAAGCCCTTAAATGAACAATTAAAGGCCTCATCCTGCCGTCACTGGCAAAATGTCAGCAGCAGGTGGGCCACATGGGAAGACCACCTGATCAACCCTGGCGACCTTCCTGGTGGCTCACAGGGGAGGGCCCTCCAAATTGGGCACCCTGTGACCCAGAGAGAGGCCCCCCCCAGTGGCAATGATCACCCCCCATGACAATAAACCATTCCCCCCCCCATCGCAGCCCTTACCAATCTCACCCCCTGCCTGACTGGGCCTGGTAACCCTGACCCCATTTACCTTCATCCTAGGGCAGCATCCTTGTTGCTTCTCTCAGCTGGGTGCAGTCCCAGCAGTGGCCGTTGCTCTCTCTGATTGGCCAGCAGCTATTGGAGGCAGGGTCTCATCCTTAAAGGGACAGGAGCCCTAATGGGAGCTCACTAACTGCCTGATTGCCACAAAATCCAATCGGGTTCCTTGGAATGGCCGAGACTAGGTTGCCCCTCCAGCTTTCTGGCCCACTGCCAAGGCCATCGTCATACTGACAAAATCCAGCTGTCAGTCTGTGACTTTAAATAGGATGAAGGAGAGCTTGCCCTGGACATTCAGTGCCTCACTGAAGTGCAACAAAGTGCTCTCCAGCTGTGGACTAGAAGGAAAGCGCTGGTGGGCCATAAGTGAAAAGATGCAGAAAGGGCATATGGCTCCAGGCACTTCCATTCTTCTCCATTTGCTGCTTCCCCACCCCATCAGACAGGCACACATGCTGCCTCCTGCCCAATGACTGAGACTGGCCCTACAGAGATGCAGGGACATCCACTCTGGGCAACTCATCTGTCAGAGCGGGGGAACAAACAACTTGTCTCTAGCTCTGCTGAAGCCATAAAGGTCACACCACATCTTCAGCAATGCAGTCACTTGCTCTATAACTGCCCTTGTGTTCATGTGGTTCCAGTTTGTTTCCTTTACATCAGTCTAGGGCTCATCACTGGTGTGATGGAAAAAGAGTCAGAGGTGAAGAAATTCAGTGCTGTGGTAAGCCTGACACCACTACCAGTGCATGCCCACTTGGTCCATTTGGAAGGAGGTCCTATTCCAGGAGGCTGCAGATGTCAGGAATGATATGCCAAGAAAGCCTGAGTCTCCTGAGGTGATGCTGAGGAAGCTGATCCCCTACCTGTATACTCTCTGCTGAGGCATTGCCTCCTTTGAGCTGGTACTGTGTGTCCATTCTCTCTGTCCTGTGGAATGGCATGTAGCTGTGAAGAAACCAGCTGCCTTTGCTGTTGGGGTTGCTTTTGCCACTCCACTTGCTCCATATCAGAGGTGCAAGGTAGAGCTGTATAAGCTGCACCCACGCTGCAGTGAAGGCTAACAGCGGGGACATTCAGATCAAGGTCAGTGCAGTCCAAGATCAGTGAAATGGCTTCCAAAAAGTTGAAAATCGCCAGTAAAATAGTAGCAACACGCTCTCAGAAGAAGCCCTGTACACACAAGCCTTTCACATAGGCAAGGAAGCAGCTGTGCACTTTCACTCCTAAAATCTTTCTAGCATGTCAACTTCCAATTTCAATGAGCCATCAATCCCTGCTGCGATCTTCCCTTGTTGACCCTGATGAGTTTCACACAGCTCAGGAAACCCGTGCACAGGTGGTTAAAGCCAGAATGTTGAGTTAAAGTCAGAATTAATGGGCTCTTTGTGGATTTAAATTACAGACTCGCCATCACCACAGGGGTTTCCTGCCTCTGAAGGCACCCTGATAAATGCTCGAAGTGAGCAGGGTCACACGGGGTTTCTGACAGGCCAGCAATTTTTGGGATTTAAACCACGCCCCGAACCCAAACCTCCACCACCCAGCCACCCAACCCGTTTGTTGGAAGAGGATCTACAGCTTTCTGACAGCTTGTTCAATCCGACATCTGGTAGTTCTCTTGAATTCATTGTAGCCACTATTGGGCTGCAGTATTGGGATCTCTGATGGGTGTTATGATACGAGTTTGCAGTGGATATCCTGTGTCACCTAACAGTCACTACTTTAGTCTGTTTCCAGTCCAAAATGATCAGAGAGTTTGAACTGCTGCAGCTGCCTGGAAATCTTGCAAACACCTGCATAAACATTGCTTGTGTTTGGATACCAGCCACATATTGATGGAGTGGAAGACCTTGCAGTTGATCCCTACCTTTGCTTGTTCCATGAGGTGTTGGAATTGCAACATGTGTGGCTTTGAAGCCAACCAGAGCCACAGAGCTGAGTGACCGTGCTTTCTGACTGGCATCATCACAGTAATGTTGACCTAATTGCCCTGGCAAACAAGCCAAGAGTGCATTTGTGGGCGGCTGACTGGGAGATCTTGAGATATGATTTCAGTGGAGCTTTGGAAGAATCCAGGGGCAAAAATATCGAGGGAGGTGGTGACTTTGACAATCACTGTTAACACCTGACCACCAGGTCTAGCAGACAGCATGTCTTCTTCGAGGAGGCTGCAGATGTCTGTAGTCACCTGAGGTGACAATCTTAAACTTCTGACGCACTGCAGTTCAGACACATCAAAGAAACTGAGCCTCTTCCTGTAGACCTTGTCTCCTGTGTGCTGCACCTCTCTGTTGGTCAGCTCTCTGCTGGTCAACTTTCTACTAGTCACCTCTCTGCTGGTCACCTCTTTCCTGATCACCTTTCTGCTGGTCACCTCTCTACTAGTCACCTCTTTGCTGGCCACCTTTCTGCTGGACACCTCTCTACTAGTCACCTCTTTGCTGGCCACCTTTCTGCTGGACACCTCTCTACTAGTCACCTCTTTGCTGGCCACCTTTCTGCTGGACACCTCTCTACTAGTCACCTCTTTGCTGGCCACCTTTCTGCTGGACACCTCTCTACTAGTCACCTCTTTGCTGGCCACCTTTCTGCTGGACACCTCTCTACTAGTCACCTCTTTGCTGGTCACCTTTCTGCTGGACACCTCTCTACTAGTCACCTCTTTGCTGGCCACCTTTCTGCTGGTCACCTCTCTACTCTGCTGCTCCTTTCTCTGTTGAACCTCTCTCAGTTGCTGCTCTCTCTCCTATTCAGCTACAGCTCTGTGACCAGCAGGCTGTGGGGACATTGCTGGTGCTGTTGCATGGTCATCTTGGCCCTCATCTGAGGTCCAGACTAACACAGCATAAGTGGTGCCCATATTGATGTGATAGAGCGAACCTCAAAGTGTAGAAAATAGCCTCTTAGCAAAAGCTTTCCTGCTAACAGGTAAGAAAGCAGCTGTGATTACTGAGTATAAATGAGCATATTTGCCTGAGATTGATTCAACCTCCCCAATTGCAGCTGTGACTCACCTTGTTTTGAGGAAGTCTAGGAAACCAGTGGATCCGACATTGAAGTCAAAGGACCGTTTACCATATGGTAATTGACAATCCACCTCTCCCAAGGGGGTTGCTCTCACCCAATCTAACGCGCTCATGTGAAATGTGAATGTCAGCCAGTTGGAGCTGGCATCTCTGATGCACTGTCGATTTTAGTGATTTTTACCAACGCACCAATACCCAAATCCACCTGTGTCTGCAGATTAAAATTTAGCCCAAAGTATCATCTTCACCAGGAATGTTGGATCCTCAGTCTCTTCAATTTCAATGAGACCTCAGGTCCTCAGGATATTCTACTTATTGTGTTCACGATATGTAGCTTCTGAACTTACCCTTCCATATGCTCAATCTTTTTTTCAGTCCATTTTCCCCTCTGCTTGAAAGTTGGCTCATGCTCACCCATCTCAATGAAGGCAGATTGATTAACCTTCAAGATCTCATCCTATTAACTTTACATTGATACATTCTCAACTTATGGAAGCTGCTGTTAACTCTTCAAGGGCTGCAAGTCACTTAAGCTCACTAACTAATATGACAAGTATCAGTGCATATAACAATGCTTAGGAATTGTAATGGAAAACTTGGCAGTGGCATTACAAGGCATGAATGCAATCAACAAACATGGGAGATGCTTACAAAAAATTGACTAAAATCTTTCCCAGGTCAAGATATTAAAACATGTCACTAGCATAGAGCCATAGAAAAGAGAATTATACAGCCTCGTCACACTTAACAACTCTTGGTCCATAGCCTTGTAGGTTATGGTACACCACGTACACATCCAAGTGTTTTATTTAAATGCAAAAAGGTTTTCTGCCTCTACCACCCTTTCAGGCATTGAACTGCAGGCCTCTGGGTGGAAAACATTCTCCTTGACTATCTGTTTTAAAACTCTTTTTATGGAGAGGGGAAAAGTCTGAATATATTTTCCCTTATCTGCATTATTTACCCTCCTATCTGCCTGGCCTGACAGTTGTTTTCTGACCATTGCCAATCTTTGTAACTAGCCATCAGGGAACACCAAAAACTGTTTCAGTTTGATACGCATTTCTGAGGCTCTGTCCCTCAGTGTTAGTTGCTCCAGCTTCATCTTGGTGTCTCTTCCAATATAGTTTCTTCATGTAACATGGCATAGATCAATTACTGAACGGAGCTAAATTTAAACCAATGTCCACCTCTGCTTCATGTCATTAAATGTTCACACACTAACTCTTCATAGCACCTAGTGTCACAAAACTATGTTCTTCAAAAAAATATAAAACATCAGCTCTAGTAAGCTGATGGATTTTTCTGAACAGTACAAATAAAAGTATCAGCTGTGCGCAGCTGCTGAAATGTTTAGTGGGTAAGTATATCATCCAGATGGAAACCAGAAAAGTCTTAGGTTTCACATGTACATGTCCCACCTCTGGACTTTGGGCATGTTCACATGTTCCAAGGTTTTCATCTCTACTTCTCATTCCAGAAGTTCATTCCAATACTGATTGCTTTTTGTATGAAGAACTTCCTGACATAAGTCCTAAATTTTCCTTTTCATAGTTTGGATTTGTGTCCGCTTGTCCCACTCCCACAATTTAGTTTGAAGAAATATTCTGGATTTAGTTTATTGTAGTAATTATGGTTTTATTAAGTGTGTAATGTACCTTTAAGAATAATACGTGTTAAGGAAGATCACATGATCTGTACTAACCAATAGGAGAGTAGCTCAGGCTACCTCATCAGTCAGTGTAGGGATAGAGTTGGAGTTGAAAGCACACGTGTAGTTGCTGCTGAGTATATTGTAAATAAACTTAATGTTTCCACCCAAGAAGTGTCTGCAAATCAACTCTGTCATTAATGGTACAACTCGGCCATCCTACAACATTTATCAATCTCATTTATTATCTCTATAAAATCACCTCTCAGTCTTTTCAAGGTTAAAAAGTCCAAGTTTTCTCCACTGTTTCTTCAAAACTCAGACTCCTGGCAGTATGGCTAAGCCCTGTAACTATTCTGTGAATTGCTTTCATGGTTTGTGTCTCAGAGACTGGAACTGGACACAGCACACAAGCATTCAAGGCTTAAGCACAGTGTCTGTTGACTATATAGTTCAGTTTCAACCAAAACTTCTTTCTGATCACTATCTAATGATCCCTGTTGGAAATATCTGTACCTGTGGATAATGGATGAAGACAGAATTTGACTCATCTGTGATGTCTCCCATGGTGAAACAGTCTGTCAACATTCAGTGCCCAGATTTGCGAGTGAAAAATGCTCTTTTGAGTGTGCCCATGGAACAATACCAATCCCAGCAGGAGTCACTGCCTTTAAGGGAAAGTGAAAAGTGAAAAAAATATCAGCTGAAAGCATTTTGAAAAGTTGGCAGATGTAACAAGATCTATTTACACAAATCATTGAGCTTCCAAGAAAGCAGAAGCAAATAGTAAAAAGGAGGCTGGAAGCAGCTATCAGACTGATTAACTGAAACCTACATGTTCCTGTACTTTAAAGGGTTAAAAATTGCCCAATTCTATTTAATAAATCTGGTGATCATTCTGTGTTCCAAAACCTGCAGCACTGGATGTAAGTGCCAGCAAACTGTAAAAGTCCTTACACAACACATAATGAAGTATAAAAGCCAAGTGGCTCACTTCAAAGAAATACCATTAACACATGCATCACCCGTTACATGATTTCCTAAGCCTTCCGTCTCCCCTAACACTGCCAGTAATTTTCTCATTCAATTTCATGGGCAGAATTTTGATCTTGGCGGGGGCAGGTGGTGGCAGTCGGGAAGCTGACCACCACCCGCTAACGAGGCCGGAAGGCAATTCCATGTTGGCCGGCCAGTTAAGGCCCGCCCAGCAAGAAAGCCAGCTGGAAAACCTCTGAGGAGGGGCGGGCGGGGGACAGGGCCTGTTGTCCGCCGGGTCCAATAGTGACCCGGCGGCTGATTCAAAAAAGTGGCGCAAGGAACCCCAGGGAGGTGAACCCATGCGGGAGGTGAGGTCGGTGGGGCAGTCGGCCCCACATTTCTCCAAGAAGTGCCTTGCTGCCCTCCTGGAGGAGGTGGCTGCCAGAAGGGACACCCTTGTCCCCAAAGATGGGAGGAGGAGGCCACCACACCTCACCAAGAAGGCATGGGAGGAGGTGGTAGCAATGGTGAGCAGCCATGACGGGGTGCGGCGCACCTGGGTGCAGTGCCGGAAGTGCTTCAATGATCTGCTGTACTCAGGAAGGGTGAGTACCGTGTTGGCATGCGCCAGTGTGCTGAAGTGTATTGGGCTGGCCATTCCCCGTGAACCTCAGTGGTGCTATAGTCTGAGTGCCAACTGTCAATGACACCATGGGTGGCAAGAGGTCTCATGAACTGGCCAAGGGAGTGAGTCCTGACTGCTTGGACTGAGTGCCTTGTGGCTTGAGGGCCACGACTCGGATGTGCCCTGCCAGGCGCTCCTCAGCTGGGGTTGGCCAGGATGCAATAGTCTCCAGGTAGAGAGTGGACAAATCAATTTTCCTCTGTCCTTTCAGGAGAAGACATCCCATAACAATGTTGAGAGGTTGCAAACTGGCTGGGGACCCCCACACCTCCTCATCCTCTCCCACTATGAGCAGGAGGCCTTGGAGCTTGAGAGGCACCATGCACCTCAGTCAACTGGCTGCGGTGAGGTTGGGGTGTCAGACGAAGGTAAGAGCACAACGCAGTGAGGTGAGAATTTTGGCTTGTGCAACCATTCTAGTGTACTCTCTTCATTCATGTCAGCATCGAACCTGGAGTCCCCATTGATAATCGAGGGCACCATGATGCAGATTCTCCATTGTCTCACCAGGGTCACCAGGACATTTGATTTTGTGTTCTTGGCCTGAGTATGCTTCATTTGTTCTGTAGGTGCAGGGTAGGCCAGTATTTAATGCTGGACGTGGGTCTCTTTAAACTTCATTGCACAGGCACTGAGTGTGTCCTGGGGGCCAAGGAAAGGGTCCTTTCTGGGATCTAGGATAGAGGCAGTAGCCCTGGCATGAGGTGGTAGTTCTTATTTGGTAGCCTAGCTGAAGGAGCATTGAATCAATACATCCCTGGTGCCCCTGCCTCCCTGGAGGTTACCGAGGCTTAGCTCCACACCCTCAGCGTTCTCCTCACTATGCTCATCTTCAGACTCAAGACTGGACTCATCATCTGTTACCTGTGGTGCTGTGTCAAGATCTTCTTCCTCCAGTGGTTCCCCCCTTGCCGATGCCAGATTGTGGAGAGTGTAGCATGCAACCACTAGCAGTGGCAACTGCTCTGGAGGGTATTGCAGTGCCCCCCTTGAATGGTCCAGGCATCGGAAGGGCATCTTGAGAAGACCAATGGTCCTCTCTATCACCGCCCTTGTGGAGGCATGGCTCCTGTTGTACCACTGCTCTACCTCTGTTCTTGGGGGGCAAGAGGTCTCATGAGCCACCTTTTCAATGCATAGCCCTTGTCACCTGACAGCCATCCGTCCAGTCGGTTTGGAGCACTGAAGAACCTCGGCACCTGGGAGTGTCTCAGGAGGTAGGTGTCGTGGGAGCTGCCTGGGTACCTTGTACAGACTTGTTAAATCAGCATCCTGTGATCACACACTATCTGCACGTTCATGGAGTGGATGCTCTTCCTGTTGATGAAGGCACCGGTCTCACCCGCTGGCACCTTGAGGGCCACATGTGTGCAGTTGATTGTACCCTGCACGTGGGGGAACGCAGCAATCGCTGCATAGCCTCTGGCTCATTCAGCCTGGCTGGCCTTGTCCATGCAGAAATGAATGAAAGTCAATGCACACCTGAACAGAGCTTCTGTTACCAGCTTGACACAGCTGTGGACAGCTGATTGGGAGACTCCATTCTGTATTCTTCCTTCCTGAACAATGTTATCAAATATGGTGCCAGCTAATTGGATTTCGACACTCTCTTCTTGCCTTTGAACTGCCTGCCTTTCTTATTTTTCTTGTTCTTCTCTTTGAGCCTTTGATCTCATTACAACACAATCAGGAAACAATCCAGGATGTTCCTTCTGTAACACCTCTGTTGAAAACACTTCTACAGGCTGCTCAGCTACCATAGGCATCCCCCACATTTGCGATCCAGCTATTTAATTACCCAGAATAAATTGAACCCCTGCAATGGGCAATTTTCCCACCACTCCAACTATAACTTCACCCATCCTCCATTTGCTCTTTAAATTTAACCTCCACAATGGAATAGATTTAGCATCTCCATGAACCCCACTTATTATCACCTGCATCTGCAATACTCCCTTTGAACAACAAATATCATTATCCCAGAACATTAAGGATTGACTAGCCCCTGTGTCTCTTAAAAATTTAACATCTTTACCTACTCCACCCTGTATACATGGAAAGACTTTCCCTTCACACACAAAATCTTTAAACATTTCTGCAACATGCTACTCAGAATCCTCTTGAGTAAACTATGAACACATTCCCACATCTTCACCTATCACCGATTCTCCCTGTTTCACCTGGACACAAACCACTGGTTTCTCCTGTGCCTGAACCTCAGAACCCACAATACTTTTACTTCCAGAGCTTTTCTGTACCCTAATAATTCCAAAATATTTTCCTTGCATTTTCCAACACACTGACTTCATGTGCCCCACTTTATTACAATGAAAACACCTCAATTTTCGAATGTCACTTCTACCTTCAGCACCTTCCTTTTTATTCTGAGAAAAAACTTCCTGGGAAGTTGCAGCTACTCCTTCTCTTCCCTGACTATCTACCTTCCTTTCACCTTCCCGCTTTTTATCCTTTTCCGATTTTAAGGGGTGGTGAAGAAAGGTTTATCTCTATGAACTAACTCATAATCATCAGCTAGGTCTGCTGCTTGTCTTACAGAATCAACCCTTTGTTCCTCCACATGAGTTCTCACCACCAAAGGGATTGAATCTTTAAATTTTTCCAAAAGAATTACTTCCCTAAGAGCTGCATATGTTGTCTCTATTTTTAACACCCGTATCCACCAGTCAAAATTATTTTGCTTTACTCTTGCAAACTCAATATAAGTTTGCCCAGGCTGTTTTCTCAAATTTCTAAATTTCTGCCTGTATGCTTCAGGAACCAACTCATATTCACTCAAAATAACCTTTTTCACCACATCATAATTTACCGACATTTCTTTTGATAGGGAAGCATATACCTTATGTGCTCTACCCACTAACTTAGACTGTAATAATAACATCCAGTTTTCCTGTGGCCATTTCATCTGTTTAGCTAGCTTCTCAAATGAAATAAAGAATGCTTCAATATAATTTTCCTCAAACTTTGGAAGAGCTTGTACAATTTAAACATCTCTCCATTAGGTTCTACTCTGGGGATAAGTCCTTCCTCACCTATTGGTGTCTCTTTTTTAACTGCCAACATTTTCAGTTGGAATTCTATCTCTCTCCTTTTCTCTTTTCTGCTTCTCTACATTCACAATTTCTAATTCCCCTCCCTGTTTTCTTTCTCTCTGCTGCCTTTCTACCTGTTCCCTTTTAAAAGACATTTCTCTGTCCTTTGCTTCTAATTCAAGCTTTTTTCAGTTCCTTTGCTTTTTCAAATTCAAGCGTCTTAATTTGCATCTGAAGTCTCACTACCTCCAGCTGCGACTCACTAGTGTCAGGTTTCACTTCCAACTGTAGATGCTGTGCTATACTTTTAATTATATCTGATTTCCTAGCACCCTCAGGTAACCCCAATTTTAACTTATCTGTCTACTCTGTAAATTTACCCTTGGCTATTTATTGCAACCCAATCAGAGTTATACCTTCTACTCCCAGAAAAGTCTTAGCAATTGCCAAAGCCATCTTGCAGTCTCACTGATTCTAAAAAACCTCACCAACTCCTGAATTCAAAGTGCCTCTCATACTCGTAACCTTAAGATTCACCAATTCCAAACCAATTAAGATAATTATAAATTTTATCCCGCCAAGAGCCCCCAATTGTTATGACACAGCAGTTAGTAAAGGCTGAGTTATTTAAAATCCCAGGGGAAACTTTAAACAACTGTCATAATCTA